>NC_056732.1:1711256296-1711306296 GCF_019279795.1 Protopterus annectens
TTTTGAAAGTCGATCATATGGTCTCGGCCATATGAAAGTCGACTTTCTGAAAAGTCGACCATGTGAAGGGGACCCATATATATATATATATATATATATATATATATATATATATATATATATATATATATATATATATATATATATATATATAGTGTATGAATCTCTGCAGATAAATTTGAATTCATTCAGTCCACCCATGCTAACAGTCAAAAGTTGCCAGACATTACTCATAATCTGATAACAAATTCTTAGTAATTTATATAATTAGTGAATATTTGAAAGAATGTGGCAAGTTATGGATTTTTAACATTCTAGCCAAAATTATTGTTAGGAAGAGTTGAAAGCTACCCTGAACCAAAATCATCCTGTAAGAAAAGAAACTCATGTCTTAAATTGTTGCTATGAAAGAAACAAGCTATGTTCAGTGACTGATGTCTAAGTTCTCAATCAGCTGAGAACTAGATGGTTAAGATAATGCATGGATTATATCTGACAGCATTAGTGCCACTGGCACTCATCTTTGGTACTTGAAGACCAGAAGACTATGGGTTCTAGTCTTACTACAGTAAAGGGATTGCTGGCACTGCAGTGCAGCATCATGGGTGCTGCACACCCGAGTGTGTCATCCTTTGGATGAGATGTTAAACCAAGGTCCCATCTCCTTGAGTTGGTGGTAGCTCAGCTGAATAAAGAAGGTGACATGGTACCTATCAAAAACAGTAGGGGAGGCTGTTAGTTCTCTGACCACATTTCTGCTGGTAGTGGAAATACCACCTCAGGTCTCCCATGAAAAGAGATTAATGTAATTAATGTAATGAGAATAGCCGGATCAACAAAGGATAAACAAATAAAATAGATAGTAAAGTGAAAAGGAAGAACAATAAATACAATGTTTTGGCCAGGAATGCCAGCTCATAGAGCCAAGTTGTGCCTTTTGCACTGTGTACTAAATATACTCCTAAGAAATACATGGTAGCATACCCAGTTTCAGATCATCTGAGCAGCAAAGTGCATATGGAATTGTTCCACTTCAAATAAGCTGTGCATCGCATACATGTAGATTGTTACTGTTTCTTGAAAGTACAGACCACTAAAGCTATTTATGTTTAAAATCTGGTATTTGATAAGCTATAAGGATCATCTAGCCCATCTAGCCCATCAGTATGTACTTAGCCAAACCTACTGGATAATACCTGATTAAAATTAACCAATACTTTATATTCATTTACAATGACTGCAACTGTGTGATGTTTGTCCCATGCATTTCTGAACAGATGTTTTTCACTCAGTCTACCTTTTCACTCTAACTTCCTTAATGAGGTGCATTTTATGTAGGGTTACTATCAGTGCATGTCAGAAGTTATTTTGTTTTTCGTCTCTCATCAGTAATTGTGACATTACCCAAAATATCTTTAGTTCTTCTCCTAACAGCCCTTCATGCTTCTCTGGTAAATATTCTGTAGTCACCATATCTACTATATTTATTTCTGAGTGTGACCTGTATATCACGATCAGATCACAACACTCCTGAAGACTTAACAACATCCTTTGGAATTGCAGAGGTGCAGTGAGCAAGTACTTTTGGAATAGGTTCCACATTTATGGAAGTTCCTATACATGTGAACTGCTGCTAATGTTTTCTTTTCAGTCTGAGCATATGCATTTTGTAAATGATCTATTATCTTGTAATATCACAGCTCCAGCACTACTGCAGCTGGTGTTTAGTTGTAACACACCCAGCTTATTCACTTCATAGTATTTTAAAGTTGATTCTTGAATATTGCAAAAGTCTTGTAATGTTTATTATTCCATTCCCCTGGAACCGGTCGGTGTGATATCATTCTTAGACTTGTAGTTATTCAAAACATCTTAGGTACAAACTTAGGAATATGCTACATCATTCCTAGAAACTTTTGTAATTGCTGTTTGTCTTCTGGTATTGGCATTTAAGTGTTTGGACTTTTTTGGATCATGCTTCAGACCCCCTGATATTAGACTATTTCCCATGTATTTCAGATTTCCTGCTCTGAATTTACATTGATTCTACTTTACATTGAAATTATACTTTTTCTATCTATTCAACAACTGTTATGTTATTGTTTTTCTTTCTTTTTTTGCATCTGTCCCCATATTAAAAAGATTTTCAATAATTGGTGAATGCTAGGCTAATTGCCTTAAAGGACCATTTTTAAGTGTAGTGAATAATCTGAGGTCAGAATCGAACCCTACACCCTGTGCCTATGAGGCAAAGGCAACTAACCATTATGTCAAACCCACTTACTTAAAAATAAACTCATGGCAATATTATGGGTAGGCCTCATAGGGTTTTTGTTGCATATTATAAAAGTAGATAGCTAGACTTTTTTAACACATAGTATACACACAGTTGTGCCCCAGCCAGGTATAGAACTCAGGTCTACCACCTGGCAATCCTGTGTTTTAACTTGTGTGCTACCTAGCCAAAATTGTCATTCTCCTTTTTCCTTAGATTTAAGGTTTCATAAATTAATAGGTACTTACTGAGCTAGCTTTCTTAACAGGTCCATTCCAAACCTAAGGAATTTCCTTCCCAAACGGCAAGAATCAAACACTGTACCTTGTGTCTTTCAGACAGACACCTTGACCATTTTACCAAGCCCCAGTTTATGCTTGCACTGTTTACCAAGCTATCAATAATTTGATCAGCAGTTCTTTATAATATCTTTATTGCTGAGGAAAAACTGAGTACATATCAAAGGGATCTTTACCCTTCTAATCTTGTATTAATTGTACACAATTTGAGAAAGTTATGGGTCTATGTATATCTGTTAGAAACCTTGCTTTGCATCTAGTGTTTGCATGTGACATTCTTGAGATGATTTTTCACCTCTAAGCAATGGGCAATGGTATTTTTATTTGCGCTATTCAAATTATGTAGATTAGTGAAAATATGAATCTTGTCTTTCCTCACAACAGTCACTGTATTATTCACACATTCATTTGATCCTAATTAATTCTTACTATTTTTTTGCTTAAAAATGTTTTTATTCATTTTATAATACAATAATTTAACAATGTAATAACAGGAAAAGAACAGATAAACTATATACAATGTCCGTAACAAATAAGAAGAAATAATAGATATAGGAAAACACTTAGTAATTTTCTAAAAGGCTAAACAATTTCTTCCGAGCAATTAAATGAATAGTTGTGATATTTGTTCTTATTTTTATAGTAGGAATCTCATTTCTACAAATATACTTTGCAAGGTGAACAAATTGAATTTTCAAGACAGGAGTAGATTGGGATTTCCAATTTTTAGTAACAATTTTTCTTGCTATAGAGAGGATTGACCACAATAAAAATATTTGATTTTTAGGGATGGCTTCGGGAACAGGAACACTGAAAAGGATGAGGGAGTCAGTAATTATACAGTTGTCATTCCATAGAGCTTTACAAAGATATTTAAAGTCTAACCAAAATGGGGAAATGATTTTACAATTAACAATCATGTGTATCCAGTCAGCATCACGATGTCCACATCTCCGGCATTTCATGTCATCCTTCTTGTACATTTTTGCTAATCTGTGTGGGGTAAGAAAGAATCCATGTAAGAATTTCTATGTGTATACATGCCAGAACAAGGAAGATGTGGACTCTTCCATTGACTGTTAGCAACGTTTTTTGTCCTTTGCTGAGAATTCTTGTTTGTTAACGTCACCGAAATAATTCCCAAAAAAGCATCTGTTTTGCCAAAATCATTTCTGAGCATTGCATTTTATAAGTTACAGATATGTATGAAGTATTCTTGGGTGAGCTAATTGTTGAGATAAAGTCTAAGGTTTTTAAGGTACTCTTATTGTATGACTCTAGTAAGGATATGAGCTTAACATGTATACATTTCTTACAAGTTTGGATGCCCAGCCAATTAGAGTTCTGCAAACTATATCTGGCAATCAGATAGTCTGCAAAACTTATTTTATTGGCTGTGAAACTGATTCCAATGCAATAGGTCACTCTTTTTAAATTCTAGCATTTTCTGAGTATCAAAAGATATCAAGTGCTCATTTGTAAAAGCAATAGGAAAATGATCAAGTGATTAGAAAACATAAGCTTTTTAAACAGCAGTAATATTTGGTTTATAAGAGGTGTAAGAAAAAGTTTTGACCTCTCACTTTGAATGTATATTTTTAAGATCCACATAAAGGTGCTTCTATGTATTTGAACGTAAGGTTCAAGCAATGCTTTATTGTTACTCAAAAGTAAGCTTTCATGAATTAACTTTCAATATTATGTATAAGAAATATTATTCTAAAGTGACACTATGTTAATAAATACTGAATTAAAATAGAAATCAATATTTGGGAACCCTAGACCCCCTTCACCCCAGCTTGATATATGCCAAAGAAGAGAAATTCTTGTTTTTTGGGGTTACCAAAGAAAGTTAAGTAGAATGTTATTTATTTTCTTTTTAACTTTAATAGGTAAGGGAAGTATTAAGGATTGGCTAATAAATACAATTTTGGGTAACAGTATCATTTTAATTAAAGTTAGTCTGTCTTCAGATGTGAAGAATAGTCTGTTCCAGCTGTTGATTAAACTTGTGATTGTGTTTATAAGTTGTTGGCAGTTAGTTGTGAGTGATTTTTTATAATTTGATTCAATAAGGACACCCAGCTATTTAATATGTGTACCCTCCCATTTTATATCTCTGATTTGAGTTTCTTATTAACATTTTTATTTATTAGAAGTGTCTGAGTCTTATTGTGATTCAATTTTAATCCAAAATAATCTAGATTGTTTAATAGGTGCTCTATTGAATTTTCAGTATCATTAGAGGTTATTAGTAGATTGTCAGTAAACAGTTGTATCTTAGGGGATAGCTAGCCTGATATTTTATATCCTTTAACACTGTCATTATTTCTAATGCAATTTGCAAGAGGTTCCATAGCAAGGGTAAAGAGTAGTGGGGAAAGGGGACACCCCATCGTAGTACCTCTTAATATTTCAAATGGGCTAGATAAATAAGACCCAATCTTTACATAAGAAACTGAATTTTCATATTTTTTTAATTAATCCAACAAAGTTTAAGGAGAAATTGTATTTTTGCAGAACATTAAATAGATATGGCCAGCTTTAAGCAGTCAAAGGTTTTGTCTGTGTCAAGGCTTAAAACAGAAAGTTCATTCTTTTTTTTATTTGCTAGGTCTATTAAAGAAAGTAATCTAATTGCATTATCTTGCACCTTTCTGTTTTTTAATAAAACCAGTTTGGTCTTCATGAATTAATTCTGAAAGTATGTTATTTAATCTATCAGCTAGGACAGACATAAATATCTTGTACTCTATGTTCAGTAGGGATATTGGTCTGTATGATGTACATAGGTTAGGGTCTATATTTGGTTTTAAAATAAGAGAAATAATAGATCATTTCCATGAGAGAGGAACATCTGCTATGGTTTTGACTTCCTGAAATGTAGTAAGTAAAATTTTCAAAATATTATCAGGCAAATGTTTATAAAACTCCAGGATTAGACCATCTAGCCCTGGTGCTTTGTCTTGAGATTTTTTTTTTATTTGTTCCTTTAATTCTTTGAAAGAAAAGGGTTTATCTATATTATTAATGTTGTGCTTAGAACAATGACAATTCTTCTGAATATTGTTTGTTAGGAAGCCATCTATACTTTTATTATCAGTTGTAGATGGATTATTGTTATTGATATTCTCATATTGATTCTTAGAACGTAATGAGATGTTTTTTAGGTCTGTGACTTTAGTGGTCTGATTAGTTTTAGTGTGTACAATTTCTTTTATATGATTTCTTTCATTTAAATGCTTGGATCTAATCACAATCTTGTGAAGACTCTTAGGGTTAATTGAGTAAGACTGTAATCTGATTTTTTTCCAGATTAATTGAGATTTTATGTTGCACGATATCTTGTTATTCCTTGTTCAATTTGCAAATGTCAGTTAATGCAGATTTGTCATTTGTTGTAAGTCTTAGTTTTAGTTTACCAATTTCTTTTTGCATTCCTACCAGTTTTTATGCCATTCTTTCCTTTTGTTTATATATCAGCTTTTGACGTTACCATATAAGACTACCTTTAGAGTGACCCATAGGATTAAATGTGAAACTTCTCCATTATTATTCACAGCCAGGTAATGATTTATTTATTTAGAAACCACTCTTTGAATCCTTGTACTGTTACTAGATAAGCAGGTAATCTTTGGCAGAAGTTTAAGGGTGAGTGTTGAGTGTTAAATTGAACGTGCTAGCACTGTGGTCAGACATAGGGCATGATGTCAACACTACATTATTTATTTTGAATAGTAAGGAACTAGTTACTAACACTTTATGTTGGTAAGTGTGCCAAACCTGTAGGAATAGTGAGAATATTCAGGGAAGATAATATTTTTATACAATCAGTATCGATTAGGTTCCTGTCTTTTATGTAATTGTTTAGATGTTTAGCTACAGGAGACATCCTAAAGGGCTTAGAGCTTGTAGTATCTGTGGGAGACAAAATACAATTAAAATCACCTGCTAATAGTAATTCACCTTTAGACCTTGATGTTATAGTGTTTAAATGTTTTTTAACGTTTTTGTCCCAATACCTGGTATCCAGTAGATATTAACAAAAGTATACATCATTTTATCCAGTTTTAGTACAACTAAAGCAAGCATACCATCATTACTTGACTATGAGTGAATTATTTCTGGCATTCTCACAGATTTATTTGTGCAACATTATGGCTAAACTAGATCCAAGCTTGCTATGGTTCTCATAGAAGCCACAAACTAACCCTCTCGTGACATCTAGTGGGACTTTCTAGCTACTGCAGTTTAATAGCAAGCAGAAGGGAAACAGTATACATTAAAAACATAAAGAGCAAGAATCAGTTTATTATACTGCATATACATAAACTAAAGAATATTAACCTTTACACAGCATACTGAAACTATCAAAAGAGACTAAATTAAATGAATTAACTAACTTAATTATTTGTTACTATGAGCAAATACAGGTATATTGTGTTATTAAAACAGAGAGAGAAAAATGCCTTTAAACTGTCACTATCATTAACATGTTATTTGCTTTTCTTCTGTAAGTATAAATGTAATTCAGATTAAATAAATCACTATTTATAATAAAACATATACTTACATAGGATCATAGTATCATAGTATCATAGGAGGTTACTAGGCTATTGGCCCTGATGCTCTTACAAGCCTAGGCAAGAATTTAGCCCATGTTCCAAGTCAGCACCCTATGCCACTGTCCAGCAGGGACACAGGTGCAATCCCAGGGGTGTATTTTCTGTTTCCCATTCAGTTATCCAGGTTGTGCTTAAAAAGGGTTAATGAGGTACTCTGCTTTACGTGGAGAGGGAGTCTAGTCCACAAAAGGGGGAGTCTCTGGGACACAAATCTGTCCCGCCAACAGGTCCTATTGATATCACAGACCAGGTTGAGGTTGCGCATGCGGGTTACTCAAGTGGAGGTTGACTTGTGGATATGCAGCAGTCCCATCAGGGCAGGGCATGAGATTGCTTTGTATGCCAGACAGAGGTCATCTCTGAGGAGTCTGTAGAAGGCTGAGAAGAGGGACAAGGATTTAACCTATCTGTGTAGGGTAGATGTTTGAGGCCCTGGATTCTCCTGGTGAAAGGGGCATTTTACTCAATAATGGGTCTTATAAGGGAAGAATACAGGGATGTTATGAGCACCTTGTCCCTGGATGAGATACCCTCACTAATGAGGTAAGCCATGTAGAAAGCTTTCTGTACAATGGAGGCAATATGGTGGTCAAAAGTCACTTTGCTATCAATCTGGGTGCCCAAGTCCCTGACGACTGATTGTGTACTTAGGACCTTATTATCAATGTGATAATTTCTGGAGATGTCACTCTCCCCATAAGGGATGATGATGTATTTTTTTGCATTGAGTTTGAGGCCATGTGTCTGACACCAGTCATTTGTTTGGGTGAGACCCTTTTAGAGGACGTCCACATCATTAGGGGAATTGATGACAGCACCCAGCTTCTGGTCATCTGCAAACTTGGTCAGCCATAGCCCACTAGATTTGGCCTGCACCTCTGAGAAGTATATCCCAAACAGCAGAGGCCCCAAGACCGATCCCTGGGGTACACCGCTTGTTACGGGTCTACTACTTGAGGTAGCTTCCACTATTTTTGACTAGACTTTTTTAGATAAAATTATTGTTAAATAAGTGAAAACACAGTCAAATGATCATTCTTGAATATGACTGGCTGTTGGAGTTCAGTGAGGAGAAACAGGTTCAAAGGTTACACTTACTTCCTGAAAGACATTGCAGATTGTTCCTCATGAGTATGGGAGCTAACTAAAGCTTTTAGAAGCTCAAGCTTGCCACAAAAGTTGCCAAATCCATCAAAAAAATAAGTAGGCATGAATTTTATAATAAGGTGAAGCTTTTTAAGAATAAAAATGCTCATGGATGTTAAAACAAGTCGTGAGCAATGTAAAAAGTTGTTTTTGAAGCATTGACATGTAAAATGGTGAAAAATCTAAGTAAAGTGTACAAAATGCCAACCATACACAAATATTAGTTATATTAGCTAATAGGAGCATATTACAAAAGTTCAGTTAAGCAGAGCAAATGTATATCTAAAAATGAAATGTTAATGCCTTCTTTAGAAATACTCCATCACACATTAAGCATTTCACTTATTTCTAGTGCTTAAATACTATACCACTGGAACCAAGACAAAGGGAAGGCACACACAAGAAAAAATAGATATGAAACATGTGAAATATGTATAAATATAGGGAATGTATGGGTGATTCTATGCTATTTTACTGATACTATGCATATGAAAAAGTTACAGTATAAAATAGTAGATTTCAATTCAAAACGTTTTAGATCTATTAAAATTATTTGAGTAATGTGCATTTTTTGAAAAATTTGCATTATTGTGAGTAAGATAACAAGAAAGGAAAAAGTTACATTACCTTCTGTGTGAGATTCCACGTTGTTTAAAGGGGAGAAAACAAAATCTTACAGGAAATGTGAAATTAAATATATTTGTTTTCCCTAGGTTTCTTTTTTTTTTTAGTTATCCATTCATTTTTTTGTACCTTGTCTTTTTAAATTCAATGAAGAATCCATGGGTACAGGTTGACTTAAAATGTTCTTTATCTGAACAAATGTGGATGATTCAAGAGTGTGAAAAATGTTCTTTCCCTCTGGCAGGAATGGTCTTATTCTTGAAGGAAATATGAGCTGCGCTTTGATTCCTTCCTTTTTAATGACTTTATTAGAGGGACACGTGCTTTTCTTTTGGACATTATAAGGGATAAAAAGTCACTGTCAGATCTAATGATTTGGTCACCAATTGTTAATGAAGCAAGGGACCAGGCAGTTCTTAAAACAAGGTCTTTGTCTTGAGTGGAAATACATTTTACAATAATAGATCTAGGGCAGCTGTTTTTACTGAATGCAGAAATTGCGGTTAAAGAACTGTGTGCCCTTTCTATCCTGAAGGATAATGGTTCGGGTAGGGTTAAGATTTTACTAATCCAAGAAGTCAGGAAATGAATCATATTGCCCCCTACATTTGCTCCAGGATGTCATAGATTCTTATATTGTTTCTCCTGGTTCTGTTCTTGATGTCATCTTCTTAATAAATCTAGCATTTTCTCAAAGGAGAAAGTCTATGTGTTTCTTTTTTTCTGCTAATCTGTAGTTTATATCTGTTACAGAATCCTCATGTGCAGCACTCTAGGCAGTTTGTTGTTTATGGACATCATTCAATAAGGCTATTTGTTTGGTAGTATCTTCCTTTATATTGTCCACTTTTAAGTTTAGTTTATCTATTTTTACCACCGGGTCTTGAACTGTGGTAATGATTGTCTGTATTTCTTTCTTCACTAGATTTTCTTGTTGAGAGAACTTGGAGTTGCTCATCTTCCTTTATGAGTGTAATTTCAGTGTCCCTTCTTCTGGACAGTTTGATAGGAAAATATGAAGATTTTTGTTGAAAAATTATACCAACTTGTAGCTTATAGGTTCATAGGTTCATAGGTTTATACTAGGCTATCTGCCCTAAGGCATTTATAAGCCTAGCCCAGAGTTTTGTGGCTTACGCCACCCCTTATGTTAAAAAATACTGTGCCCATTAGTTTGTTGTGCCTCTGTCCAGCAGTGACACAGAGATGATTCCCGGGGTAAACCTACGATCTCCCATCCACCGGTCAAGATTTCTCTTGAACATAGCCAGCGAGGTGCTCTGCCTCACATGGACCGGGATTTTATTCCACAACATAGGGAGTCTCTGGGTGACAAATCTATCCCTCCAGCATGTCCTATTTATATCCGTGCTAAGGTTTAAGTCGCTTGCTCTAGTGGATCTGGTAGATTTGGATTTTTTTGAGGTGGAGCATGTCCATTAATTCCGGGTTGGACATGGCCTTGTATGTCAGGCACAGGTCACCTCTGAGCAGACGGTATGCGACTGAATAGAGCTGGAGTTTCTTCAGTCTGGCAGCATATGACAGATTTTGGAGTCCCTTTATCCTTTTGGTGAGGAACTTTTGGGGTCTCTCCAATTGCTGCAGGTGTCGGGTGAGATACATCCCGAATGGGGCATTATACTCGATCATTGGTCTGATAAGTGAAGAGTACAGGGGAACAATGACCTCACTTGATCTGGATGTGAATCCCTTCATGATCAGGTGGGCAATGTAGAAGGTTTTTCTAACCACTTTAGCAATGTGAGTGTCAACAGAAAGGCCACTGTCAACCTGGGTCCCCAGGTCCCTGATGACCTCTTCTGTGCTTAGTGGATTGCCACCTATATGGTAGCTTGGGGTTACCTTGCTTTTCCCGAAGGGTATGACTATACATTTTTTGGCATTTAACTTCAGGCCATGGCTCTGGCACCAGCTATCAGTTTCGGTGAGACCCCTCTGAAGAATATCTGTGTCCGATGTACTTTCCACTATGGCTCCCAGTTTGCAGTCATCTGAAAACTTTGTCAGCCGTAGTCCTCCTATGTTTGCCTGTACTTCTGAGAAGTAGATGCCGAACAACAGGGGGCCAAGGACTGAGCCCTGTGGGACACCACTTGTGACCGGCTTGGAGTCTGACATGGCGCCAGCTACTCTAACCCTGTGGGTTCTGTCCTTTAGCCAGTTTGCAATCCATCTTGTGACATATGGGTTTACATTTAACTGGTACGTTTCTCTGTAATACCCGAGTGGGGTATTGTGTCGAAAGCTTTTGCAAGGTCAAGGTAGGCTGTATGGACTGCCTTTCCCTCATCAATGGTCTTGGTGACTGTTTCGAAGAAGTTGACCAAGTTCAAAAGGCATGATCTGCCCTTGACAAAGCCAAACTGGGTCGGGTCCAATGTCTGCAAGTCCCCTATGTCTTTGTTTATGAGTTCCATTATGATCCTCTCCATAGCTTTGCAGACCAGGCTTGTTAAGCTTATGGGGCGGTAATTACCAGGGTCCGTAGGGGCACCGCCTTTGTGGAGTGGGACCACAGTTGCCGTACGCCACTCCTTGGGCACGTATCCTGTGGTAAGGCTAAGATTAAACAGCTGCCTTATGTGCGGGTTTAGTTTCTCATTGAGTTTGTGTAACACACAGCCGGGGACACCATCCGGTCCCATTGATGCTGTGTTCTTAGCTTTAGAGAGAGCAGCTTTCACTTGCGCATTGGAGATGTCTGGGAGGCTGCACTCCGCTGGGATAGTTATCTCTCCTTTTGGGGGGGAGAGGGGGGTGAAGTTTGCACTGAACCTGTCTGCCAGTATGTTGGCAATGTCTGTGGGTTCAGTGATTTTTGTATCATTTTGGACTAATTCTGAGCATATCTGGGAGTTTCTATCCAGGTTTCTAACATAGCTGAAGAAGGCCTTATGATTGTCTTTTGAATCTATGGCAATTTTTCTCTCAAAGTTGGCCTTGGATGATTTTATGAGTGCTCGTATTTTTTTACTAATACTGATCAAAGGTGTCTTCTCTTTTATGGATTTTGCTCTATCATGTAACAGCTTTCTCCTCTTATTGTAAAGTTTGTTTATGGCTGGGGTCCACCAGACTGGACGTTTGCCCTTAGTGGAAAGAGTCTTGGTTTTATTAGGGATTGCCTGATCCATGCAGTCCTGGAGGTGTTCGTAGAAGGCATTTGTAAGGGCTTCCGCAGCTTGGGTTGTGGTTTCCATTGGCTCGGGGGCCTTGAAGGATACCACACTAGTCTTGAGTAGTGTGAAGTTTGCTTTAGAGAAGTTCTTCACTGTGGTCTTTTTTGTTTGGGGTGGGGGCGGGATGTGGATATCCAGTGAGATTAGTTTATGATCTGATCTCACCAATGAGGGATATACTTCCTTTGTGGAGCATTTTGTCCCCATGTTTGTGATGATGAGATCTAGTATATTTTCTCCTCTTGTGGGAGACTTCCAGAATGTAGTTTTAATAATTTCTGGTTGCTGTTGATGAAATTGAATAAAACTTCTTGTCAGGAAATGATGAAGACTGCAGAGCTAAAGACCTGCTTTCAGCCTGTCATCCAAGTCACAAACCCAGTTACTTCTTATTGTCATCCAGACTTTCAGTTGTCTTTAGCTGCTGTTAAAATTTACTTCTGAATGCTACAGATACTTTTTGGGAGTATGTACTGCTGACATCAGGTTTTATTTCTGTATTATATTCTGACAAGCGTCTTAAGCCTTTAAACATATCACTAAAGTAATTTATCATATAATTTTTGTGGTCCTTCACAGTACCTGAGATGCTGCTGGGACAGTATGACAGGAATACTTTTCTTCACATGGTTTCTACAAGTGGTTGCAAACGCCTGCAGTCTTTGCTTTCACTGTGGGAATTCTTTGTACCAGTCTTAGAAGCCACATGACCCAAATATTAGGAGAATTCACTTATTTAAGCACAATTTGCAAAAGGAGATAGCACTTTTAATGCTTCTACTTATATCAGCAGTCTCTGACATAATGGTACCACCTGCTAGCCAAAAGTGATTAAAAATGTATACAAAACTTTCCTTCAGTGCCGAGTAATCTGAAAGCTTTAAAATAGCAGTTTATATCTGTATCATGTCTGTATGACTAATTTACAATCCAGAACTTTAAAAGTATCTTCTGAGAAGATATTGCACTTTTTTCTAGCATATTATTTAAATTCCACATTATCCTGATTGTTAGTATTATTTAACAGCCATTTTCATACATCACTGTGTTATGTCTTTTCATTTCAAAAGCACTAACAGACATGTTTCATATTTCTGTTCAAAAACATGCAAGTTCTTATGATTCTTATGAAGCATAATAAAACACTTTGTTTTAGCAGGCTGTTGGATTGTTTAAAAGCAGAAGCACTTCTTTCATGTCTATAGTGCATCTGTTACAAGCTTAATTACAAAAAAAAAAAAAAAATATATATATATATATATATATATATATATATATGTGTGTGTGTGTGTGTGTGTGTGTGTGTGTGTGTGTGAGTGTATATATACATTATATATATATATATATATATATATATATATATATATATATGGTTTCACTTCAGAATCTCAAACTACTGAAATATTGAACTTCAGTAGCTCAAGCGCAAAGTGTCGAAACTTCCCTTGTATGAATATGCAGAATGCCGAATGTGGAAATGTTGAATCAGCGGTGCGGGTTAGGGTAGGTAGGTAAGACTGTGAGTTTGTAAGTGTTGAGAGTGGTGGTATTTGTATGTATGTATGTGATGTGTGTCTGTGCAAGGGGAGTGTAGAATGTGTAGTGGTGGTTTTTGTATGTTTGTGTTTTTATTGTGACCTCGGAGTTAGTATATATAAGTAGTGGGGGTGTGGGGGTCACAGGGGGGCTTGCCCCCCTGCTTATATGGAGGGTCCGCGCTTGTGTTTGTTTGGTTGTGTTTCTGTGTGTGGTGTTGGTTTGTAAATTGATTGTAAAGTGAAACTCTCTCTCTCTCTCTCTCTCTCTCTATATATATATATATACTGCATTCGCACTATGGCTATTTTTTCATTTACTGCCTTTATTATTTATTTTTGCATTATTTGACTCACATTTTATTTTAGACGTATCATTTTCATCAATTAATTATTTTATCTGTCCACTAACAATTTTATTTACTCTCACCCATTGACAGCTTTTAAGTCACGTTGTTTCTATTAAGAGACTATCTCTTGCTTCACTATTTATTATAGCAAAAATTGTTATTACAGAATAATGAAGTGTACCAAACACACAGTCTTGGCTCTGTTCTTAAGTCAGTAAAATATGTAATCTCTGTGGGACCCATTGTTCTTATAAAGCACACATGTGCAACAAATGGCAAATTCTTTCTGAATTAGCAATAAGTAGTGAATTTGTCTATAAGTACTACTATTTTGATTTTATCCTCATCAATAAAAGTAAAAAAAAAGGCTTCTTTCACAGCAATTCAAAAAAATGCTGCACACTGAATTTCAATTAATTCACTTGCACTGTGGAATAAATGAAATATATAGATGCAGACTTTCCATTTTTTTCAACCAGGCTTTCTTCTTTCAGCAACAGGTATTCCAGAAGGGTACAGCTGAGACATATTTCCAGTAAGAAATATATTTCTGTAGTCCCAATTACCGAAACACTTAAAAATGTTTGTTCAGTTCGACAGGTGGAATTCTTCAGTTCTGGTGGATAGGTCAGCAATCTGGCACTATGTCATGCTGGGAGGCTTATTGAATAACATGCAAAAAAACAATACATGTGGTCTAACCACCAAGAGGGTAGCGTTCATTTGATTTCAACTTCATCAGATGAAAGTGCTTATCTAAAAATAATCTGATCAAGTAAACCAAAGCTGGGTTGATCATTTTGAGCAGACTAAGAAGAAAAAGATTTATTTGTTATAAACTTAGTTTATTTGTGCAGTTCTGGTCACTATACTTATATGGTTTTATCTGTTTACCTGTAGTGGAATACCTTCAGTACTGTTGCTGGCTTAACCATTCACTGTCATTCAACACTTGCTGTTGCTGGCTTAACCATTCACTGTCATTCAACACCTGCTGTTGCTGGCTTAGCCATTCACTGTCAATCAACACCCGCTGTTGCTGGCTTAACCATTCACTGTCAGTTTCCTGAGTCCCTCTATCTTTAGCTCCTCCTTTATTACCTGCAAAGGACAAATCACTCTTTCCAAAGAAGGAACCATGCCATCTGATTTGGAGTTGCTGAGTTTTATCACAGCTACTTAAAACTCTTCGGTGAATTATACATGTGCATGCTGGAGATCTCTGTCACGTGAATCTAATAGGACACTACTGTTTTTAAATATTTGAGGCATACCCTTCACTTCTTCAGATTAGATGCTCTCCAGATCTTGGCTGTGTCTTGACATCTTGCCCATGAAAATCAAGTATACTTATATGACTGCCACTCTTCAAATACAAGAGGCATGCAGCAGCAGCCCATGGAACCCTGTAGTGCAGGACTTTGCTCAAGACATTCCAGGTTATACAGTGATATGCTTTCTGCCTTCTGCAAGTCTATAAAACAAATATAGATGGTATTAGCAAACTCTCATGCCCTTTTCAAATATTTATGCAAGAAAAAAATAGTTCTTTGGCTCTCTTTTTTTCATGTCCTCCACTGACTATCAGCTCTCCTGCCCAGCTGTCCTAATGGTTAAGTCAATAGCTCATTCATTCCTGGCTGAAACTGGGAGTGAGACCTTCATATGTATGGACAGAGTTTTTCTCTTTTTAACCATACCTGTTTCCCCTGCATATGTCTGCTGTGTCCAAGGAGTGCTGCTCTGCATTGAGCTCAGCATTGTACATACCCACTGCACAAAATGTAATCAAATTGCCCCATCCCTCTTCGTAGACATTGCCTTCACTCGTGACTCCACTGTGAGGGTGTGCCTAGGCATATCCCCCTATCCTCTCACCAAGTGAAGTGAGAAGACTCAACTACTTTATGCTTCCATCCGCCATTCAGTTTCTCTAGTCAGGGGGCTGCTACTTGAGCCCTAGTTGCCTCATTTATAGTCAGGGTTCCATCCTTCTACGCCATAGAGCTGTACTGGTGTACAAGGATAACAATCTGATTCACTATTACATGGCCAGGATGATATCTACATTGCTGTATATGTGTGTCACTGTTAGAAGACTGTAGAAGAGGGAATAGATCAGCAAAAATACTAAGAAAAATAGATGTGATAAAAACAGAGTGCAGTATTAGAACAGACCAAGATATGTCATGCACTATCACAAATAATAAATTAAAAATGTCAGCACAGGAGGAAAAACTTAGAAGATACATAGATAAATAGAAACAAAATGTACAAAATAGGCAATTTCGTCATGACCCAAAACATTTTTATACAGAATTGAGAAACAAGGTGAAAAGAATTGAAAGACCCCCTCCCCCCAAAAAGGAAGAAATAGATGCATTTTGGAGAAGTATCTATGAAGATCCTGTGGAACATAACAAAGATGGTAAATGGATAGAAGAAGTAAAAGAAAGAATAAGAAGTTTAAATGTACAGGATATGAAATGGGATGAAATAACACCCAGAGAGATTGAAATAAAGTTGAGAAAAGCCTCTAATTAGAAAATCCCAGGCCAGATGCATTGGCTAACTTTTAGTTAAAAGTATTAACAACCTTGCATGAAAACCTAGCCATGAGTAAGAACTATTTATATGTGCACCTCAAACAGACACCAATCTAGCTAACAACAGGTAAAACAATGCTCCTACTTGAGTGAACCTGCAAGCTACCCATAAAATTATAGACCAACAACTTGCCTTCCGATGACGTATAAACTTTACACTGGAATTGATGCTGACAGTGTTTATAGACATTTAGAAGAAAACTCAATTATGGCAACAGAACAAAAGGGCAATAAAAGAAAGTCATATGGAACAAAGGATCATTTGTTGTTAAAAAAGTCACAGTGGAGAACTGTAAAAAGGGGAAGAATCAAAGTATGGCATGGATTGACTACAAAAAAAGTATTTGATAGTATCCCACATTCATGGATAAAAGAGTGCCTAAAAATGTATAAGATACATCCTACACTGATTGACTATGTTACAGTGACCATGAAACAATGGCAGACCACTTTGCAATTAAACCATGATAAAAGACAAATTATTATCCCAGGGATAAAAATTCAAAGGGGGATATTCCAGGTTGACTCTGTCACCGTTGCTGTTCTGCCTTGCCCTTAACCCATTAAGCTGTATACTTAACAGCTTAAGCCATGGCTACAATTTGGCTCCTAGAAAACAACAAATTCTAAAGACTTCTCATTTTCTATTTGTCAATGATTTAAAACCATATAGTTCATCAGATGAGGAACTTGCAAAGCTGCAGGTTTTCAGATTTTTTTCAAATGATATTAGAATGTCATTTGACCTTGATAAATGTGCAAAAGCAACCTTTAAAGCAGG
This sequence comes from Protopterus annectens, assembly GCF_019279795.1. Lineage (NCBI taxonomy): Eukaryota > Metazoa > Chordata > Ceratodontiformes > Protopteridae > Protopterus > Protopterus annectens. The sequence goes on from NC_056732.1 coordinate 1,711,273,741, forward strand.
AAAACTGCAGCACCAAGAAAACATCAATTTGTGACAAGAATGTGATATAAAAGAACTTGAGCAAGAGGGAGTGTATAAATAATTGGGACTTGATGAAGGATCAGCAATAAAACATGAACAAATGCAAGTAAAACTTAGTAAGGAATATTTTAGAATACTTAAATTAATCCTGAAAACAGCATTGACATCTAGGAAAAAAATCCAAGCTATAAAACAATTTGTTTTTCCTATCCTAACTTCCAGTTTGGAGTGATTGACTGGCCCTAAAACGTGTTGGATAGATTAGATATTAAAACAAAAGGGATGCTTCATGCTCACCAAATGATCTATTAAAGTCAGTGCATACCAAGATTATATATTCCCCGTTCTGAAGGAGGGATGGGCCTCCTTGAAATTGATTGCATGTACAGATCTGCAATTGTGGGACTCCACACGTATCTGCTGACCTCACGAGACCTAAACATAGTAAAAGTTTTGAAACATGAGGAGAATAAATCTAAGATGACTTCCATGCTTAATCTAGCAGAAGCATATCGGTGTCAAGCAGGAATGGAAATCAAACCAAAAGTAGATAAAAATCAGGCACCAACTGAATGTGGCAAAAAACAAAAGAAAGAATACAAGGTGAAGGATCAGATGAAAAGGCAAGAAATGTGGAAAATGCATACATATAGCTGCAAGTATAGAAAACTTCTGGAAGAATCTCATGTTGATCAGGAATGAATGCATGAATGGTTAAGGAAAGCTGAATTCAAACCAAGAGATGAAAGGTTAATATTGGGGGCTCAAGATAGTGGGCTACGTACATGCTGATTTACAAAGTCCATTAAACACGTGGGAGAAACAGACAAATGTAGGTTTTGTAAAACCAAACTGGAAACAGTTGCACACCTCATTGCTGGTTATGACATTCTAATGGCAGAAGGACTGTATATGGAAAGGCATAACAACATGGCAAGACTGCTGCACTGGGGATTGTGCAAACATTATGGTACTGAAGTGGCTGAAAAACACTGGAAACATGAGCCGCAAAGTATCATAGAAAATTATGAAGTCTATATCACATGAAATCATCCATTACCAACAATTCAAACAATAGATGCTATAAAACTAGATATAGTGGTCCAGGAAGAGAAGACAAAAGTAGCATTGATCATTGAAATTGCCACACCCAGTGACTACAGTGTCCTGTGCACAGAGAGACATAAAGTTATAAAATATCAGGATCTGTAAGCAGAAACAAGAGTAATGTGGAAGAAAGATACTCAGATAATTCCAATCGTAGTAGGAGCAATGGGTCTTATAAAATGTGTCTAAAATCTTATTTAGATATGCTACCAATACATATAACTCCATACGAACTGCAGAAGGATTCATTACTGGGCACATTGCGGGTGCTCCAAAGAGCACTTTTGGATGACATCAAAGAGTGAAACAATAGTAATTCCATGAACTTTAATCATACTTTGACTTAGGAATGGCGTCCATTCCCTTCATGGTATTAGAAACCCAAAACATTTCAAGAAATTAAAAAAGGGAGAAACTGTATATGGCATCCACATTGCTGCAGAAGTTTAAGACTATCCCCCGGATTCATGAAGCTTGCACCAGGCGCAGGCATAGCATATGCGGGATAATGCCAAATATGTCCACCGAGTGATTCAGGTATGAACCAATTCCACGTGCACTACCGGCGTACGCCAGATCTGCGCAGCCCTCAGCATAGGTATGCAAATCACCCTGTGCGCAGTGTCGCACCATGCTAATGAAGGCATACAGCGATTCACGAAGTGGTGCAGGCGTAGCGTAAGCCCATGGAAATGTAAACCAAAAAACACGGTTTACATTTTCTCAAACAGAACATCGGAGCTATGGAAGTGGACCAGACTCATGTATTACAAAGTTAACATATGCCAATGGCTAAATACACAACCAATGGCAAAAGAAAAGATGCACAATACCTAAAAAAACAACATTTAATGTCATGTCCACAGTAATGCACAGTACAACCGCAGGGCATGTGTGCGCAAACAGGAATACAAAGAAAATATATACAAATGTCATAAAATCGCAATGTAAGACAAATCAGGATTTCACCATAATACACAATGGTAGGCATGTTACACCACAAGCAAGGCACAAGGGTTGCCAATGGCCCGCGACAGTGTTCAGTGCTGTAACTGTGAATTAGTAGTCAATGCCATGCAAATGAGGCAGGTAAAACTGAATCGCAAACGTCCCGCCAGATGAAGGATGTACCAGATGGTGCAGCGCTATAACACCGAGGAGTGTCTCAGAGGTGATACATGACATCAGCAGAGGGGTGTGCCACCGTATCAATAAGCACATTGGAGCAATGCAAATCTGGCCTGGCCATTGCTAAGTAAAGCTGCAGTACAGGGGTGGGGAGGAAGGTATAGAATCATTTAGCTGAGAGCACACATGGTGCCCGAAAGTGCATGTGTACGGGGATGAAAACATGCCCAAAACCCGGTAAGCGGATGCAAGCGCCACGAACAATAGCACAAACAGGAAGGTCAGGGGAAGAAAAGAAGGAAATGCCAAAGTAGGGTAATTGACGTACTACTGAGCAATTAACACCAATCAACTCACGGTGGCCAATTGACAGCAATAGACAAGCCTGCATGCAGAAACCTGCAAAACAGGATAGGGGAGGCATAGGATTGCAAAGAAAGGAGGGGAGGAATTGGAATGCAAAGATAGGAGAACTGTCATAGCAGAGCAAAGCAAACCCACAGTAGACAGGCAATAGAACACATTACGCAAGATAAGCCAGGTCTAGGGAAGTACAAATGAAAGCAGGCTGCTGGATGCATGCCAGCAAATGGTAGGTGTAACGTGCACAAATGTAAAGTGAAGGGCAGGAGGTAATTTACGGCAGCCAAATGTAATGCAACACCAAAGGCAGCACAATAGCGGTTCCAGTAATAAAACACAGAAGATACCCTGTAGCCATGATTGTACATACACACCCTATGACATCATCAGTGTTCACAGCAAAATAGTATAAAGTGTGAAAGCACCCAACACACACCTGTGTATTCCCAAACACTGCACCATAAGTGTAAACAGATGGGGAACTTTTAAAATGTACTTGTTGGGAGCTGCCATAGCTGTGATTCATCAGCATGTATTACAGACCAACGGTGTTGTGGAGGATGATGCCGACAACCACCGTAGGCCTCGGAGGAGGAGAAGAGTATTCAGACCAAGGGTAACCTACCAGGGGCTACATGATCTGGAGATAGTAGAGCGTTACAGGGTGGACAGGGACATCTTACAGCAAATAGTTGAGCTGTGCAGGCCACGCCTGAGAACCAGAAACAACAGAGGGGGGAACCCATCCCAGTGGACATGAAGGTATGTGTAAGCTTGTGAATACTAGCCACAGGTACCTTTCGAAGGCCAACTGGAGATATAATGGGGATCTCTCAGGCATCGGCGTCCAGGGTACTACACCAGTTCCTGGATGCCATGTTACCACATGCCAATGAGCAGATATACTTCCCTCGAACTCAGGAGGAGTTGGCCAGCAATATGCATCACTTCCACCATGTGGCAAACTACCCAGAGGTACCCGGTGCAATAGACTGCATGCACATACATATCAATTCACCACCCGGTGAGTATGGTAGGCACTACATAAACCGTAAGGGATTCCACTCCATCAACTGTCAGGTCATGTGCAATGCCCAGGGCATTATCATGGATGTGTGTGCTGGCAGCCCTGGAAGCTACCATGACTCCCATATCTGGCATGCCTCACAGCTGTATCAGGTATTTGTCAGGGGGGACATCCCACAAGGCCACCTTGTGGGGGATGCTGGCTATGCACTGGAGCCGTGGATGATGACCCCCATCAGAAATGCACACACACCAATGCAAGAACGCCATAATGAGGCACATGCACAAACCAGAATCATCATAGAGCGTGTGTTCGGGATGCTGAAATCATGGATCAGGTGCTTGGACACATTTGGTGGAGCCTTGCAGTACTCTCCAGGCACATGTGCCCACGTCTTCATAGTATGTGCCATGCTACATAATATGATCCTGCAGAAACAGCTGCAGCAGGGTCAAAATGGGGGAGGGCATCACAGCCCACCACAATTGCTAAGGCCAACACAGGCACAGAGGGATCCAGACCATGGACACACTGTGCCAGCCTCAGTAGGTAGATGGAGGCATGCCCAATATGCCTACGCCTTGGCAAAGAGGGAACGTATAGCATATACCCTGACAGTGTAGGCCCCCACGGACTGACACCCCTCTCCACCTGCACACACAGTAAAATGGATGGCACACAAACACGACCACCTGTAAATTGTGATGTATAGGTGGTCCACTGTGGAATCTTACATAGGCAGCCTTCAAACATTGTACACACAACAGCCATTGGAATACGGAATGTCAACACCTGCAGTACATGCACCTATCAGCATCTGTCGGTGCTGTGTGTATAGGTTCTCAGGTACATCGGTAGGTACACGCCCGATTGTCAGAGACAAAACACCAAACGGGGCAAACAGTGTCTCCCGTCACCACAACATCGAGTAAGCAACTGTCACTTACTGGAGCAGAGGCAATCGCGGGAGCACATGTGTGTAAGCAATGTCCTTCACACACTCAGCACGGATTCCCCGCTGCATTAATGAGGGGCTCCACATAATGTAATCATGGATGTTGTGTCAAGGCAGGGGATGTACCCATGACAGGAATTCATCACCCCAGCATGCTGCACCCACGGTCGTATGAAGGTGTAGCACATTATCGGGTGTAGCTCATTGTGATATACATACCCAATGCCGGAGTACATCCATTAAACATCACATGGACATACCATTAACTGGACTTATCAATATGTAAACTAATGGAGTTATCCATGTGAGTGCAATGTGGAGTAACTGCTGTAGTGTACTCCACATACAAAATGACATAATACGTGTACAACCCCCAGATATCCAAGTGGTATATGCAGTGACCGTCGTGCATGTTCACGTTCCCACGTCCTGCAAGGGATGTAACGTAATCCCGACGGCATGGGTAATGCATTCTGGATGCAGGTCATCAGAATATGTGTAGCACACATTAGCAGGAATATGCGTTGCCCACTGCTGGTAAGCGATGTTTAAATACGACTATACGGATATGTGCGAAACAGGGCTAAGCTTTACCGACCACTGCGCAGATCATGGTCAATGATGTACAGAACAGGTGAAACCAGCATTAGTCACCCCTCAACAAATAGTGCCTGCTCTGAAGGGTAAAACAGCCACTGCCAGGAGTTGAACAGGCAATCATGTATACAATCACCCAACACTATTGCTAGCCAAGATGTACGTATGGTAGGGTTGCCACATTTCAAATGACCAATGTGGGACATACGCCAGATGTCTGCAGGCCGACACATACACCCGGCCCGCATGAAAACCAGAATGTCAGTGTTTTGCATAGATAAAAGCTTATTCTAGTAATGGTCGTAGGTATGTGTTCCATGTCCTGTAACATGTAGGTGGTTCAGATACAGAATAAGTGTTGTATGCAACTATTACATAAATTATAGGGAATATGTTCGTCCCAAAGTCGCAGAACATTTGCCATGTTCACAAATATTTTGCAGGACACAACTGCACAAAGAGGGACTGTCCCTCGCAAAGTGGGATGGGTGGTAATCCTAACCTATGGCAGGTGTGTAATGTGACAGGTACAGACACAAACGTGCGGAGTCCAGGAAACACAGTATACACTGACAAACACACAATGAAAGGTGTAGCGTGCCTGGCACCACCCCTGTCAGAGAAATGTATATATATATATATATATATATATATATATATATATATATATATATATACACACATATATAATACAGATAGAAAGGGCGATAGTGTGATATATGTCGATATATAAGGAGTGACTGATATCTGCAAATATATAGATAGGTCCACGACATTCAAAACACCTTGGAGGTACAAATAAATAGGATACCGCCAACTATGGAATGTGTCATACACTGACAAGCATAACCACGAGGCTGAAAGACAGAAAGAACACAGTACTGGAACAGTAGAGCCGCAAGCAATATGACGATAGTAAGGACATGTAGTCACAGCTGCTGGCGGTGTGGTCCACGTAGGTACTGTGTACAACTGTGTTTGTGAGTGATGTAGCCTGTGTATGTGTGTGTTGAGGGTGCCATGTGTGTTTCCGTGTGACTGTAATGTGTGTGTGTGTGTCCACATCGTGTGTCTGTAGGTGCCAACTCGGAGGTAGATGATTACGGTAGGTGGGGGGTATAGCTAGCCGTAGGCATGCAGTAAACACCTGTACCACATTGGGAGAGACAGCCCCTCCCTGGGCAGGTGTGTCCTGACATGAAACATTACAAAGGGCAACTGTCCGAGAGTTTAGGACATTAGTATGTCCCAAATATTATGCAATAGTTGCAGGAAATAGTCATGCCTGTATGTAAGAAATGGAAATGTTACATGCAAACTAATAAGTAGGCAAAGTCCAAGAACAATAGGTATGTAATGAGGATATAAGTATGTGCTATCCTGTGTACTGACCGTGGCTATATATCAGCCTGTAAACACCACTGTGTGATCCGCAAGTGTCCAACTATGGCCATATGAAAAGGCGGCAAGCCATGCCACAGAGAGTCAGACACCAACACCACTGCAATGACTGTAAATATCTGGGACAGACATACACAGGATAGCTGTCATTTAGAAATATCCCTGCACATATCGCCGTACATCCAGAGGTATGGAAGTATCAACCTCACCTGCATGCCATATAGAAACCAATTAACAACGACCCAAAATAAAATCTCATAACAGAAGTCTACTAAGTGATAGCTCTTTAATTAGGGAAGGAGCCCACACACATATGTATGGACTACGTAGAAATGCAAGCCCCACAAAACCGTATATGCTAAGTACACCTGGGTACATCCCCCACACTAGAAACAATAGCAATACAGACCGTAATTACAGCACAAACATCCAGTTAGTCAATTACATCTGCTGAACCATTAAAATACCTTGTGAGAGACAAATTTAAAGGTGCCATGCAAAATTGTATCCGTTGTATAATGGAACAAACGGCGATGTTACAGGTGTTGTTTGCAATGGTCCGTTATCAGACAGGTGCGATGACAGGTACAGTCACATGTAGAACCACATACTCAAGCCATCACACACAATCCACGGGGGACATGATTCCAAACTACACTTGGCTCTACACATAGCAGTTGCAATTGCACACAACAAAATACAATATAGGCCGTCTCCCCAAAGGTAGGGCAAATGACCAATGCCCAAGTGGAGAATTCAATTATATCCCACTGTTGCCACATAATTGGCGAATGGAGTAGCTGCACAGCTGAAGTGCATGTAATTAATCACACAGGAACACCAATTGGCAGCAGTAAACCACATGTTACAGGTATTGACGTACATAAGGATGACTTGCCAGATATGCAAACCGTATGCTCATACCGTAAAACAGTTTAAAGAGTGATACAGAAGAGCGAGATAGAGACGAAATACCAGAATGATATCAAGGTATGTAGAACACTTGGTATGTAACTGTATGTATAGCATGTTCTGTATTAACTTATGTCAGTGTATGTATAGCCTGGTTTGCAGTAATTAAAAGTGTCCGCAATGCATAAAGTGGGACATGGTATTTATGTAGTGATGTCTTGCTGATCATACTAATGCTTGTAGAAGTTGTGCGTCCAGCAATGGGCCACAAGGTAAACAGCACAGACACCACAAGGGATGCAACATGAGGGCTTTAAACAGAACAATGCCATACAACCCACCGTCAGTGGCAGGGTATGTCTAACAAGTACGTGCCATAGCAGGGGATAGTATATGTGGATATACTGTAACAGCACGCATGTGTATGGGCATATAACAACAATGACATGTCTAAGGTGGTCCCGCTGTGCAAGTATGCTTTGCATTATGGGATACCATGTAAAATATGTGCAATGTATAGTATAGTAGATTGATATGTCAGATATGCTACACAGGAGAACAGGCATATTATGCATACCAAAGGTATCGTATAGTGATGTGAGTAGTAGTTAATTAATTTATTTATTAACAGCTATGATGAAATAAATAAAGTAATCCACTCAGTTCATTTGCAAAGGATGCAAACATTTCTCCCATACTAGAATAGCAGAAGAGATGTGACAGACAAACAAGAACATAATTGGCGTGTACAATAACAGGATACATATGGCCTGTAGTCACAGGACATTGTAATAGCATGACAGCTAATCTAAATGGAAGGGATACTCCAGTAACCATGCAAAAAGGACATGTAATAGCTCCACAGGTTCATAGTGGGGTACCATGCAGTCTGGCAAGTCTATGTATATCAACAACTACAGTGTTTACACCAGTGGCACCTCTCTAGGGTAGTGTCCATGAACAGAAGAGCCATGTGTAACCTGCATCTCTGCACAGTACAGCCACTGCAGTGATCCCTGGCGTACATGTGTCCACCATCCACCAAGTGAGGTATCACATGAACAGTGCTACTGAGTGTCCCTGCGTGATGTACATAGGAATCTTGTTCCAAAGCATGGTGAGTGTCCAGTCTGGGAATGCAACCCCCAGGCACATCCCACACATTGTTGCATGTGTGCACATATCCATGAGCATGATGCTCACAGTGGCTATTGTTTATGTCGCGTATGCGGAGTATATCCATTAACATAGTTGCAGACACGGGCCCTGTCTTTCCAGCAGAGGTCACCCCTGAGTATGTAGTCCGCAAATGTGTACAGACATGGTGTCTGTACTTCAGCCGCATACTTTAACTGTCGTAGCTCAATAAACGTCATGGCGTGTTAATGTTGTGATATGTAAAGCTGTAGCTGTTGTGTAAGGTACACCCTAAGCAGGGTGTTGTACCCTTGAATGTGTGTATATGTCTGGTGTTCATAGTTACAATGGGTGCCTATGTACCAGCTACACACCCAGTACAGGCAAGTGTGGACATGTAGAAAGATATCCACGCCACAGTGGCAATGTGGTAATCACAGGAGTGTGTGCGACATACATGTGTAGTACGAACATGTACAATGCAACATGTATGTAGGGGACTAACACCTATGTGATAACCAGTGGGTGGATGATGTACTGCAAAGGTGATGTTCATACCTAGTGTCATGCAGGTTGAGGTCATGATGTTCATATCCGGTATCTGTCACAGTGACACCCATATGGATGGGGTCAGTATCAGCTGGTGGATCAACAATGATGCTTGGTATGCAGTGGCCTGTAAAGCTAGGCAGGGAAGATCCCTCTGTGGTAGCCTGTACCTCAGAGAAGCATACACCGAACATGAGGGCCCCATGACTGAGGACTGTGGTATGCCAAGTGTAACTGAAATACAGTATGTGATATGGTATGCTACCCTCAGTGTGTGTGTTCCATCCATTAGCCACTTTGCATAACATCCTGAGACATATGTTTTGATGTGCAGGTGGATGTGTATGTTGTCAATACCAGAATGGAGAACGGTGCTGAAAGCCAGCAAGAGGACAATGTAGGCTGTGTGGACCCCCATGTCGTCATCAACTACTCTGGTCACTGTATGAAAGGAGTTCACCAGGTGTAGGAGGCATGCTGTGGCCCCAACAAGACCAATCCAGCTGGCATCAAAGGACTGGAGCACAACAAAGTCTCAGTGAATGATGTCCATGATGATGTGCCCTATAGCCATTCAGAACAGTCCAGTCAGGTGTGTAGGGCAATAGCCCCAGTCATGCATTGTGGCACCACCTTTGTGGTGTGTAACTGTTGCTGTGTGCCCGTCAGGGGCCACAATGTCTGGTACAAGGCTATTACTGAATATGGTGTCCCAGTGGGGAGACATGTAATTCAGAGGTTTGTGGACATCACAGCCTGGGATGTTGTAGGGTGACAAGGGGCCAGTGTCCCAGGACATATAGAGTGCAGGTCAGTACTGTGTAGGTGTGACCGCAGGGACACCACAATGTTCCTGCAAGGAATGTGGCCCCGTAGGGAGTGAGAGGGTGTAATGTTAGCATTGAAGCCATCAGACAGCATGTTCCCAGCATCACCTGTTTCTGTCATGTTCCAGAGTGACAGTTGTATGTGTGAGCAGATGTGGGTATTGCATATGACTACTGACATACCACCATAATGCCTTGTGGTACATCTTGGAATGTGTTGCAGTAATGTGTACGTAGCTAGTTGTGGAGTATGTGATGAGGGATCCCGTGGCCCTACAGAGGCTGACAAGTGAGTTACCCCACCCATGGGAATGTACACCACTGCAACAGCCCCCACCTGTTGTTGTAAAGTATGTCCATGGAACTGCACCCCCAGAGTGGCATCTGTTATCTGCTGTGCACCATCATGGCTCTGTGTGGAATAGCATGATCCATTTTGTCGTGTACGTGCACTGGGGTATGTCTCAGTGGTTGTATGTGCATTGTCCACCTGCACGTGTGTCATGACGTCAACTACCGCTGTCATAAGACATCTGTAGTAGGTGTTGTAGTACTCTTGTACTGTGCATGCCATGAAGTGTGTGGTGTCAGTATGTAGCTAACAAGGGTGAGTAGCATATGTTCGGATTCTACCAATGAGGGGATAACCCCAGGTGTGGAATAGCAGTCACATGTTGGTAGTGTCCATGTCAAGGATACTGTTGGTCTTGGAGGTGGTGTGTATGGGTCGATCCAGCCGAGCAGAGGTTATAACTCACGGACAGCGTACGCCTAATGTGTCAGTACATGTGTGGCTATCACAGTTAAGTGTGGGTTACTGTCAGTCTCACATCAGTAGCAGCAGTATGAGCCCAACTGTACAGTACACCATGAAATGAGGTCTGTTAACCGTGTGGTATGTTGAATCCGCAGCCTGTAACACTGTGTATAGCAGTTCCGGACACAGTTATTTGCATGTGGAGCACCTGTGATGCATTGTGCTAAGTAACCAGCTGGGATGTGTGTACAACATAGTGGAATATGGGTACACCTCAGCTGTGGGTGTGCCAGTCCAGGTACGTGCCTGAGAGGTACGGTCTATCTATAACCAGTCATTGCAGGTGTGCTCTGCAGAGGCTATAGGCAGGTCCCAGTCACTGCAGAGATACTGAAGTGGTGCAGTATCAGGTGTGCCTTGCCTGCGTGCATCACAGAGGATGATGTCAAGCATTGTGTTACATGACCACATGTTTCACTAGCCAGTTCCCGTTCTGGTGGTGACTGTTATTGGACACTGTGCAAGACAGGCAGTATAAAAGCAGCAAGAGTCCAACATGTGATCCATACTCCCAGGGCTGACAGGTGCAGTTCAACTGTGCCAAAGCATCATGTTGTTTAACCAGGTCTGTCAAAGTGGACAGATACCAGATGCCTGTGGAATGACAGCAGAAGCATGGGGCAACTTGTACAGTGGTAAAAGGTCCGGATGACTGCAAAATGCTCCCCAGGGCTCGGACCACACCATCAGGGCTACAAGACTGGTGGGCTATTGCATGTCCCTGCACATGTAGTCTGTACCCTGAGATACAACTTCAATCACACAAACATGGAAAATGACAGTCACATCGTACCTGCTGAGGTGTGGCATGGGTGCATAGGTTATGTTGCAGAACCAGTTACCCAACAGCAGGATGTAAGTGACTATCACCTTGTGTAGTCTGCTGAGTGGAACAGCAGTGTGACTGCCGACAGCATCACCTATGACAGTTGTGTTGTGTATGTTATGACACCCTATTGGCTGTATGTGATGGGCACACTTGTCTGTGGGCTATAGGATGGTGTGGATACTGCACAAGGTGTCTCCGTATGTGTGGCCTGTGGTGGGGATCATGTGGGACTATGTGATGAGTGGGGTGTGTTGCGAATGTTACACATCCCCACATGATGGTCAGGTGCAGTCAGGGTTGGTGACAGTATAACCCCCAGCAGGGCTGCATATGTGCATCCCCCACAGGCTGTACTGTTGTATGTTGGGAGGTATGCATTGACTGTGTACATGACAATAGCTCTATTGCCACATGTACAACATAGTCATCATATAGACAGGCAATAGCACTGGTACGTGCCAGTTGGACATGCCTGTATATAACTGGTACGTGCCAGGTGGACATGCCGTATAAACCACCATGTCTCACGAGATATGTGAGTGATGCGTGTGTACGACAGCTGTTGTACTGTAAACAAGCTGGAAATGTATGGACAGACAGTGTATCTGTGAGGACTGGTGTGGAATGGGTGTTATACTAAGCAGTAGCTCATAACTTGCCAAGAAGCTCTGAACAAGTGCCGAGCATGCCCATACAATACAGATAGGGTGTTGGATAATATCAACCCACAAGTGTTGACGACAGTCAATATTGGCGGAACCACATCAGAACACTGCCGGGTATGGTCTGCAAGTCCATGAACCATTATTAATGTAGATGTTAGCAGTACAGATGTACAAGACAGTACGGATGTTTGACTACAAATGCCTTTGTATGTCACAGGAGTGTTTTACCAGTGGCCTGTTGACAGACTCACAACGACTAAAGGTGCTCCAGTGACATGTGCATATCCCACCGGTGTCAGCTACAGTAAACCAGGGTTCATGTGTTGTACCCCACCCTCAATGTAGCCCATACCACACAGACAAATGTCAGCCATCTGTGTATGTGAGGATGTGAATGGCCATGACCTATGGGCAATAGTTGTCAGAGTGTTGTGAACAACATACAGAATGGGGTGTGTGTGTGAGGTGTGTGACATATGTGCACATTCTGGTGGATGATATCAGCGATGTCACCACTAGGGGAATATCCCTGTACCCATTAAGTACCACCTAGGCTGTGGTCAACATTATGGACACTGTGTCAGGGATGGTGTTGTGCAGTACACCTCCCTGATCTGGAGACATCTCCATGGCCCTTTAGGTAGTCATCCGAGGTACCCATGACATGACAGGGTGGCATCCATGAGCAGGGAGATCATTGGACAGGCATACACAGCACCTGTGTGACAAATATTGGAACACATCACCTTCCAGGGGTAGGGGCCATGCGTGGATGGCCGATACCAGCCTCCACAATACTCACCTCCAGTATGCAGCATGCTATCCACCTTGCATACAGACATATGCCACACTATGCTGTTGGACATGCTACATGTCCATAGCCTGATCTGAAAGACATACGTCATGGACAACCACCGTCCTACGACTAGGATGGCCACATGCTGGACAGATCCCTGTGCCACACCTGTGACATACTCCCACCATACCATGCAGCCCTGTCCACATAGCTGCACATATCATCCCTGTCATACATGGTGTTATGGCCATATGGTAGATGTAGTATCAACTGTCTGGATCAGTAATGTGTCACTGATGCCCCTCGCGGTGGCGTAATGGGTGTCAAATACAGCTAGCAAACCCAGCCCATACATGCTATAGCTGATAACCTTACCTGCGAATGACGTCCGACTAGCCATTGTCCCATGTCTATCACATGTGTAACACAGGCGATCTGTCGCAGGATGTTGAACAGCTGTACAGTGCAGTGTAGATGTCTATGGCAAAACAGATGCATGTACAGGTTTCCATGCATGCTTGGTGCATTGTCACTGCCCAAGTCCATTAAGGCTGTGTCTGTGTTGATATGTGACATATACACAACATCAAGGTCAACAGCATTACCGTGGACACATCCAGGCATGTGCAGATAGGTAAGAACACCAGTGCAGGCAAATAGACATGCCCACATGAAGACAGCAGTCACATGCAGTATGAACACTGTAATGAGGTGACACATATATGGAGATGATATCCAATGCATAATGGGTGTTACATGTGTGAGACACATACATGCCAGTCGTGTTAGTGTCATGATGATTTGCAAAGATAACTGTGCAGATGTACTAGAAATGTATGTGCAGCAGTATCACTGTACATGTCTGAAAATGTGACCTGTCACCTTCATCATGTCTTACAGATAATGCCTCGTGCACACCTACCAGCATACAGCCGACGGGAGAATGATGTCCTAATCTCGTACCTCCATGAGAACTATGAGGTGTTATTTAGCCATGTGCCACAGCATGCACAGCAGCAGGACGACCTGTGGCAGGATCTTTGCAGGAGGGTCAACGAAGTGGGTGGCCACAACCGCACCTACCAGCAGGTGCGCAGACACTGCATGGACTTGATATGTCATGCAAAACAGCGTGCCACTGCAATTACCAGGGAACAAGGTGGAACAGGTGGTGGGCCACCAACCCAGCCTCCACTCACACACACAGAGGAGCTACTGGCCAGTCTGGGGACACCCTTGGAACAGCTCCCACAAACACTAGCTGCCATCATGGAGGTGGGTGTCTCCCAACCAATAAGCCTGGAGTTGCCTGGTAAGTCAGTACTGAACATATGGCCAGTATATCCCATGTATGTGCATGTGTCACTGTACATCATGTAATGTAACAACATATGCAAGGTATGTGGACACACATGCTGCATACTACAGTATGCTACCCTGTGTATGCACCATACCTCTGAACTGTACAGGTATTTGCAGAATGTCCAGATGTCTGCCTCATATTGTCAGTGTTTCTCCTTAATATCTGTCCTTTTCTGGCAAATAGCTGAGGACTGGAGTCATTAAATGATGACAAACATTTGTGTTTACAACTGCACATTCCTTGTAAAAACCATGTGCATGCAAACCTATTATTCTAGCAACTTTGTAAGTTTGTAAGAGCAATATTTCACATCTGCCCCTATTTGTCCCCATCATAGTAGGCTTTGTCCAGATTTATAGTTCTAAGAGGTTGAGAGGTATGGTATGCACACATGTGCTTACTATATGCTATTGCACAGGCAAATGTGTTAACTTGCACAGTGTACCCTGTGGCTGTCATACAGTCATAGATAATGTTCATACTGCTGTGTCACCCTATACAGGTACCTCTGGTGTGTCGCACAGACAAGAGTCCATTGCAGGTGAGACTGTCATCGGTATCAGGCATGTCAAAGCATAGATCTATTCGCCAATTGGCCAGTTAATACTTGTAAAAATGATGTTCATTCCAGACATGAAATACAGGTTGCATCACCCATCATCCACACAGGCCACCCATGTGCAATATATGCAAATGAAATGACACACAGACATGAAACCACAGTATTTGTCAATGCTACATGTGAGTCCAGCTGTGCATACAACGGTGGAGGTGTTCTACAATGGAAGCATATGTACTATACAGTGGAACAAAATGTGTGGTACACAAAACAGTACCACGCATGAGCAGTGATATGGGCAGCCCACAGGCGTCACCATTGTGTTATATGCCCCTGCAATGGGTTCACACATTGTGATGTGCCATCCGACATGTCTCAGACACTTAGTGCTTTGGTTGCAATATTGTCACACTTTCCCATAACCCATACCCCACATACCACACATACACCTGTTGTCTGCATAGCCCTGTGGATGGTGACATATCCGACATCTATGGGTGTATGTCATATGGGACAACACAGACATGTGTGATAGATGGCCATCACACACATATGACCAACATATGTGCACACATGGCCATGGGGGATGGCCAGAGACATGTAGCCACACAGTAGCTGTGATATGGATACACCCTGTCTCACTTTGTCCACACATGGTCCAATTATAGCCCTACTAGACCGATTGTACAGGTGAGGTGGTATGCAGCACATCTCAAATGCCTGTGCACAGCTAGTGGAGGTGTCACTGACGTCAACCTCATAAGATGTGTTGAACATGACGCCTGTGTCAAAGCATGACAGTAGTCACCTTTACAGCTTCCACTGACAGTGACACCAGGCCACAGATACTGTACATTTCCCTTGCTGCCGTAGGACATCACTGTTAGCTGTGCACCTTGTGTGTGTGGTACATCAATGTCATGTGTGAAATGGTGCCGTGACAGGTCCGCTATGTGTGGACATGGTTGCCAGGCAGCTAACACTCTGTAGTTATCATGCAGGGGTGTCATCTGTATGTCCTCCAGTGACCTGTCACATGACACGGCATGGTTTGGTGTGGTGTGTCACAATCCACAGGTATGTCATGGGTATGCATGCAGTTCTGTATATGCAATGTGTACATATTATACACTGTTTAGCAATATATACACCTCATGATGCCGTGCAATGGCACAGTGTCTGTACTTCACACTGTACAGCAATGTAGATGGCTCACAGTCCCCTACCATGCCCATGCACATTTGCTCAACATGCATTCTATCTGTAGGGCATATGGACAACACCGCAATGTGATACCCAGTACGATGCTGTACATGTGTCAGGGCACCATTGTGTCAGACATGTATGCATGTTAATGCACATGTCAGCAGATTACATGTCAAGGTCACGTCAGCCATGTGTACTGTTATCCTGTTCTGGTCCACATGGTGTATCACGGGGATGAATGCATACTACCATGATCATGTGAAGTGCATGGCTAATGATATGACACCTGCTTGCTCTAATGTGCATTCCAGGGGGTATGCTTACAAACACTATTGATGTCTGAGCCGCATGCTGTCAGCTGTATCACAGGCATGCTGCATGCCATCTGTCATATCACATGCATGGTGTGTCAGTGTGTGTGTGTCAGTGTTTGTGTGTATCAGTGTGTGTGTGTGTGTGTGTGTGTCAGTGTGTGTGTGTGTCAGTGCGTGTCTATTGTAATTTAGAGTCTTTCTTTGCATTCACAGGTGATGTAGGTGCGCTACCCTCCTGCGGTCCATCTGATGTAAGTGTCCCCACAGATGCTAGCAGTGATGAACATATGGATGAGGTACAGGCAGGTTTGTCAGGGGCAGAATCTGTGCCAACGGTTGCCATCCCAGCTATGTCCCCCTCTTCCCCGCACACAGTTCAGCTGCAAACACATACCGCATCACCAGTGGCCATAGAGGAAGGACAGTCAGCATCTGTTAGTGTTGAACAGGAACATGTGGTGGTTACAGAAGGTGTGTCTCCACACCATGGTGTCAGTGTACTGACTGCAGATGTGCCACACAGGCATGTGGCCGGTGCTGCTCATAGGAGGACCTCTGGCAGACATTCACCTGCAGGACATAGCGCAGCAGCTGGAATCACCAGATGAATGCTCCAGACTGTAATGGCAGCACAGGCACATGCCGAACGGCAGAACAGAAGAAGGGCAGATGCTGCAGAGGGCTGCTATCCGTACCCTAAACAGCAACATCCAGGCATTGGCAGGTGCTCAACAGCAGATTGCTGATGTTCTGGACAGGAGATTGGGTGACATGGACAGAATCCTTGACTGTGGCATGGAAATCCGTGAGTGTGAGCTGTCTGTGCTGGAACATCTGGTAGGAGTGAGGCATAGGCCATGTGGACGTAGGCCAGCTACACCACCTAGTGCAGGTCAACATGAGTGTGCCACCTCACATGGCCACTCCCATAGTGCCGGTAGCAGTAGCAGTGCAGCTGGTGCTGCGCTGTCCACACCAGGACACAGTAGGCCACGTGGATGTGGCCCTGGACATTCCCAGCAGGGACACGGTTCCAGTGGCCATGTGTCGTCAGACAGTAGCCATTCTGTACCTCCGCCTGGTAGTGCCCGTGCAACCCCTGGCAGGCACAGGACACGTGGCTGTGGTCGGATGCAGTGAGATGTACAACCTGGTCTGTACAATCTGGAGCTGTCAATAATACCCTTGTGTAGGCCTCACAAATGACAGAACTGTGTGCACACATACACGCACACAGCAAACACAACTGTAGGGCTCCACAACACCCACATGCATACTGAACAGACATGTCCAATCAAATCACCGGCCCTTACCCACACACATGATGTCATCCATTGGTGCAGCCTATGCCCCTGGCAAACAGTATCACCCTGTGTATATGATGAAGCCTGTGCCACATCCCTGTCATCCACACCATCGGTGCAGGGATATGCTCAAATGGTCTGATGCACAGGGTGAACAGAATAGTGAGAGGTGTATCTTACATTACTTGTGTATGCATAGTGAGGGAAGTGTATGTTGCATTGGTTGTGTGTGAATAGTGAGAGACGTGTATAAGACATCGGTTGTGTACTGTCGACATGCACCAGACATACCATGTAGTACAGGTGCAGCATGCATAGTGATATGTTCACAGTATGTGCCTTGGTTACAACAGTAACAGCATGTTGGTAATGATGCCCTGGTTCCCTCCTATGGGGTACTGGCATGTGCCTACATGTAGCAGTGTTTGCAGTCCCCCAGGTGTAACTGTGGAGTACTCACAGGCACATATGGCAATATCAGCATGCTAAACGTACCCTCAACCTGACTGTTGGAAAGTGTAAAATGACACAGATGTCCGCACATATACTGCACTTGAAGCATGTGGTCAGTTGTACAGGCTACAGTGGCCAGAGATGTGACATATCTACCAGGAAACATTACAGGTATGTTGACATGGTGCAGGGGTTGTACATAGCGGTCTGGCCAATGATGTCATTAGAGGCCACTTGATAGCATGAGGCCACACTGTGTAGCAGTAATACCCTGTCACATTACAGGAACATGCTCACATTCATGGGGTCTACAACACTATAATGCACACCCCATAGTGTTGAAGTGGGGACCCTTGCCTATGTGGTCATCACCCTCACAGTACTTTGCACCCACATGACCTGACACAGAGAAGGAACATGCACAGGTAGCCAGTGCAGCCGGGACCGATGGCATCAACAGGGTAGTAGACTGCTTCACTATGAGGGGTTGGTGATCCAGTTTTCACTGTATGGTAGCATACACCCTCACACCAAGCACCAGACAGCCATACATACATACACACACACTGTGGTGACCACAAATGTGTATACGGATAGCCGATGTGTGTTATGCACCACACCTGCCGACGTCATGCTTTCCACACTACAGTATGTACAGATCTCTACAACGGTGTACAGGGGTGTGTAACAATTGAGACATAATCCCCACCATATGTGGCATATGTGGTCACTCAAGCAGACACACATGGCAGTGCTGGGAATGATACACCTGCCATATGATGAGATGTTTGACAGACATGCAGTGGTATTGTCCGCCTTATGTGTACCAACGCTATGTCTGGCAATTGTGCTGCTATATGCACACGGGAGGATGTAAGTGTTACAGGTGTCATGTGACGTACAGTTGGTAACACCTGACCGCTGTGTAAGTGTTATGTCATCACCGTCAAGTAACAGTGACATAGTGTACTCTTTGCACATGTCATGGTAGGATGGCGTGTGACACACCTGTGAGCCATCACCGGCAAACATCCATCTACACAGGTGGATCACCACTTTATGTACACACATCCCTCCATACGTGATGTACAACTAACCATACTGTCAGTATGTCACCATATACAGGTGTCAATGATGGGGCTGCATTGCGACTGCATGTTGTAGTTAGGCACAGATGAGTTACAGACATCAGCCACTGCACATGCATGGTTGCTGCATGCACAGTACAGATTGTACATGTGTGTTGTTCCTACATGAGTCTCCTGTAGCCATGTTGTATACATTGCTATTGGTGGACATGTGTGTTGACATACATAACACATGGACTGTGCTATGATATAATGGGTGTCATGGGCGACTAGTACAGGGGAATGTGTCCTCAGTCAACATTGCTAACTCCTGTACTGTGAGCATTCAACAGACATGGACCCGCCTTCCATTTGCGTGTGTATGATTGTTTAAGCCACTTTTCTGCACAGGGGACAGCCAAAGCTATGCTATGTACATGTGTTGTGTGTGTGGTCCATGCACACATCCACTGCAATCACATGTATGACATATCCAAACATGTGTGTTTGTTGGTGTACAGCAACACTCATCTGTCACAGCTGTGTAAGACCCAGGGCCCCTGGTATGTCTTGAGCTGACCTGGTCATGTATAGTGGTATCATTGCAATGCATAACACCTGTTGGAAGCCTGTTGGTACATGTGTACTCTGCACAGTTGCTGCAGACCTCTGTACAGTCCACTGGTCATGTGTCACATGGTGTTGTGGTAATGTATGGCTGTGTATTGCTGCACCAATGACATGGTGATGTCTTGAGGGCTACAGTGTAGACTGCGGTGTGTACATCTGTGATCTGGACCTGTGACAGCTGTGATGGCACCTGAGTCTGTACTGGTCACTGCATGTGAGTGTCCGCCCTGTGCATGGGGAGAGTTATAGCTTACTGTGCCCTTCCGTGTTTAGACTTTGTCTGCATGCAAGACAGCCCTTTACAACTGCTAAGTGTGTGAGCATGCCCTGTACGCTGTTGTGTAGATGGACACATAGGACAGTCCACACTGAGCCCTTGCATGTTTAGACTCCGTCTGCATGAACAACGGCCCTTTGCAACTGCTAAGTGTGTGAGCATGCCCAGTACGCTGCTGTGTAGATGGACACACAGGACAGTCCAAACTGAGCCTTTGCGTGTTTAGACTCTGCATGCAAAACGCCCCTTTGCAACTGCTAAGTGTGTGAGCATGCCCTGTATGCTGTTGTGTAGATGGACACATAGGACAGTCCAAACCGAGCCCTTGCGTGTTTAGACTCCATCTGCATGCACGATGGCCCTTTGCAACTTCTAAGTGTGTGAGCATGCCCAGTACGCCGTTGTGTAGATTGACACACAGTACAGTCTGAACGGACGTGTATTACTAAACGTGTGGCCATGTCCAGTGACACCTTGTGTTGGTGATGTCCCTCTGTGCATGGGCATGGCCGTTGACATCCTGTATAGCGATGGTGGTCTTCCAGGCAACAGATGTCGATTTTCAACGTCACGATGGATGCCTACTGAGTACACACTGGTCGACTATCTTGAAGGGTGTACTGTCTGTGGCCCGTCCCGTGTCTATGTATTGTTGTTGTAGTGCTCCGTAAAATCTTTAGTTGCCCCAATCACACCACTGCCGTGTGTTTGTCTACGTCTACCGTGGGACAGTAATATGTCTGTATGCTTTCAGACTGATCACTCTCTATACAATGCCTGTCAGCGTCCCTGTCTTTGCAGATGATGACACGCACCTAGAAGAATGCCTCTGGGAGTGCTGTGTTCAGTAATCTCGGTAGCGTGTTCTGTAAATGCATCATGCTGTAGTGTGATAGGGTAGGTATGTGTATGTTTGACTCCCAGCCCTGCCTGTGTGTGTGTGTGTGTGTGTGTGTGTGTGTGTGTGTGTGTGTGTGTGTGTGTGTGTGCACATGCTCCCATCTGCCTGGGGACTCAGTCATGCTTTTAGATGCCTCACACCACAGATATTTCCTACCGGCGCCTTTGCCTTTGCAGATGATGACACATGCCTAGAAGTATGCCTCTGGGACTGCTGTGTTCAGTTATCTCGATAGTGCATTCTGTAAATGCGTCATGCTGTAGTGTGATAGGGTAGGTATGTGTATGTTTGACTCCCAGCCCTGCCAAGTGTGTGTGTGTGTGTGTGTGTGTGTGTGTGTGTGTGTGTGTGTGTGTGTGTGTGTGTGTGTGTGTGTGTGTGTGGGTGTGTGTGTGTGCACGCATGCTCCCATCTGCCTGGGGACTCAGTCATGCTTTTAGATGCCTCACACCACAGATATGTCCTACCGGCACCTTTGCCTTTGCGGATGATGGCACGCACCTAGAAGTATGCCTCTGGGACTGCTGTGTTCAGTTATCTCAGTAGCGTGTTCTGTAAATGCATTATGCTGTAGTGTGATAAAGTAGGTAGGTGTATGTTTGACTCCCAGCCCTGCCAAGTGTGTGTGTGTGTGTGTGTGTGTGTGTGTGTGTGTGTGTGTGTGTGTGTGTGTGTGTGTGTGTGTGCGCGTGCATGCTCCCGTCCACCTGGGGACTCAGTCATGCTTTTAGATGCCTCACACCACAGATATTTCCTATTGGCACCTTTGCCTTTGCGAATGATGACACGCACCTAGAAGTATGCCTCTGGGACTGCTGTGTTCAGTTATCTCAGTAGCACGTTCTGTAAATGCGTCATGCTGTAGTGTGATAGGGTAGGTAGGTGTATGTTCAACTCCCAGCCCTGCCAAGTGTGTGTGTGTGTGTGTGTGTGTGTGTGTGTGTGTGTGTGTGTGTGTGTGTACGCATGCTCCCATCCGCCTGGGGACTCAGTTATGCTTTTAGACGCCTCACACCACAGATATTTCCTACCGGCGCCTTTGTGGATGATGACATGCACCTAGAAGTATGCCTCTGGGACTGCTGTGTTCAGTTATCTCGGTAGCGCGTTCTGTAAATGTGTCATGCTGTAGTGTGATAGGGTAGGTAGGTGTATGTTCGACTCCCAGCCCTGCCAAGTGTGTGTGTGTGTGTGTGTGTGTGTGTGTGTGTGTGTGTGTGTGTGTGTGTGTGTGTGTGTACGCGCTCGCGCGCGCGCATGCTCCCGTCCGCCTGGGGACTCAGTCATGCTTTTAGATGCCTTACACCACAGATATTTCCTACCGGTGTCTTTGCCTTTGCGGATGATGACACGTGCCTAGAAGTATGCCTCTGGGAGTGCTGTGTTCAGTAATCTCGGTAGCGCATTCTGTAAATGCGTCATGCTGTAGTGTGATAGGGTAGGTAGGTGTATGTTCGACTCCCAGCCCTGCCAAGTGTGTGTGTGTGTGTGTGTGTGTGTGTGTGTGTGTTTCCAGCTGCATGACAACAGTACATTGCTTTTACAGTATTCACTCTCCATAACATCCGTGCGGCATCTTTGCCTTTGATGCTGCTGTCTGCAGGCTAGACATATGCCTGTGTGAATGCTGTGATCTACTAATCACGGTAGCACGTTCTGTAACTGCGTAATGCTGTTGTGTGGTACAGTGGTTACGTCTGTGTTCTGCTCCCAACCCTGCCAAGTGTGTTGTGTATGTGTGTGTGTGTGTGTGTGTGTGTGTGTGTGTGTGTGTGTGTATATCTATCTCTCTCTCTCTATATATATATATATATATATATATATATATATATATATATATTGTATATAGATATGTATGTTGAGTTAATCACTCTTGAGTGTGCTGCATTATCTGTACGTGATCACCTTGGATGTATGTACATTTGCTATGGCTCTGTGATAGTGCACATACTGTGTGCTGTAGTGATCCTGGGTTATACTTGTGTAGTGACCGGTTATTGTGTTGCTGGGTATTACAAGGGGCATTGGAAACAATGTTAGTACAGCACCTTTGAATGGTTGTGTGCACATTTCGGCAACAGTCAGCAGTGGTTATTACTTTGGAGGGTGAATATGGCTCATATACGTATGTATTAACTGACAATACTATGCAACTCAGGTTAACATTACTGACTCCCATTTATCCACAGGTTGTGGTACAGATCCCAGGACTGTATGTGTATACAGTGACAGGTGCAGGACTGGGTTAGTGTTGGATGCATGGAGGGGTGTCCATGGCCAGTAATGGTGATCTGTACAGCCTGGCAGGTACGGCCTGTGACTGTCCCACAACCTCCTGTATATGGCTGACACATGCTGTACCTGTGTATATGCAGTCACACACACTTACCACAAACAGCTAGGGCTATCACATACACGCACCCATTGCATCACCATTGGGCCATGCAATAACCATTGTCCCTCACACACACACACACACACACACACACACACACACACACACACACACACACACCTACGTGTAGATTGGATGGCTCAATGACAGCTTTGGAAATGTAACACCACACCCTGTGCATATGATGTCACCTGTGCCACCACCTGTGATGTGTAACATTGATGCAGGATCAGACTAACCTGGTGCTGATGCACACGGTGGCTTTATACCACTGTATTGATGTTAGAATGTTGTTAACATAAAGTGTGATATCCTTCTAGGTGTATATCATCAGGCATGATGCATTGCAGCTATGACCATCAATGTAGCATAGTTTACAGCACTGTTAATTCTGATGATGTATTCTCCATCCATGTGCCATTTCACTGATGTGTGTAGTATTGGCAGCATGTGTTTCTGAGTGTGCAGTACATGTGTGATGTGTGTAGTACACATTTATACATGCTTACAAACGCGTACACTGGCATACACAACATTAACGGGCTTCAACATTCGTACACTAGCCTACGCGTTCTTCAACGCGCACATACGGGCTGACACGCGCACACACATGCTTACTCAGGCTTACTGGCGCACACAGGTGCGGACACACTGTAGGCAGGATTGCAGGAAACATTGGTGGCATCCATGGTGTACACCGTCAGTCTCCTGACTTCCCCTAGGATAGATCATAACACGCCTCTTACACTGATGAGTACTGACAGCAAACATGTGACACTGCTCCGGTAAGATTACAGTGTTTTATACATACACACTCATGTTGTCACCTGTCTTCTACTCTAATAGTCCCCTTATCCTACACTACACTGTAGAAGCTTGGCCCATATGGCATGACATATTGTGATTCACTATCCTCAGCCTCACTTGCATCAGATTGCCTACAAATGCTTGATTACATCTCTGACAGAGCACTTCCACACATAACAACCAGTACGCAGTAGCCATGGTGTCTCCAGCTTGCCATTCATCTGCATGGTGTACTAACATCTAACTAAACCTACATTTTGTATGTATATTATACATATTTGACTTGTTTTGAAGCACAGTGCGTTCTCGTGCTGCTGCGCTACGCTTCCACACTGGAGATCGGGGAGGACAACTACAGTTTTATTGATATCCAATGGACAATAATGCCACTGGCCTTATATTTGGACATTGGCATGCTTCTTCGACTGTATTCATACTGTATTTGCAGCTGTCATTGCTCCATTTAGCAACGTGCAGAACGTTACTCGCTTAACATCCGGGTACATTTCTGCACATAACTCTGCTCTTGCATGGACAGCTTACTGTTTCATGTATTGCATATTTACATCATTTGCATAGCTTTCACATACAAATAGGGTATGTTGCATATCCCAACATTGTCCGTGCAACGTTCGTGTTACGGGCGGTCTTACATGCCCCTACAGGAGTTTGCTGAATAGCTTGGCAGACATCTTTCCTTGCTCTACTCTCTCTCTACTCGTACACGCCGGAGGCTTCGTGTATCATGGCCTAGGCTTTGCTGTGTGCTATGTCTGTTTGTGGTGTATGCATGGCTGTGGGTATGTTGTGACCTGCTACGTCTGGCATTTCTACAGAGCAGCTCCCACTGTCATTTGCAAAGGTGACCACCCTATAGCTACTTTATATAGACTGCTGTGTCATTTGACATGTCAGCACATACCTGCGGTCAGTACTGAACTTCCTACTGCAGCGCTTTTCATACCTTCTGAGTTATCTTGAGTCGATAATACTGTTTCCTCTGACATGTATTTGTTTCTGATACAGGATATCGTTTTCTTACACCAATACACACAATATATGGTGGCATCACAGGCCAGATGCCATTACATTCCTATTGCAGGACACACCCACCCAGAGGGTTGTATTCCTCACAAAGGCCAACAGGTGCTTATCCACACTTATTATTCTATCATATACCTTATGTGTTCGCCGGTATTTGCACTTTCCATCAGTGGCAGAACTCATGTGCGAGTATGGGGGACTGGACACTGTATCGGGGACACTGCATGACACCCTGAGGGACACATTTCGTTTGATTTTATTAACCTTCCACATTGACTTTCACAGGGCATACGTTGTCATTCACATTTGTCGAGGTACATGCTTTTGACTTGCACATGTTTTGTCATTTGTCCTGACATCTTTCTTCTCACCTGTCCACCCAGTATCACTAGTTCTGTACATTTATTTAGGACGGGTTACCTTCATACCTCTCACCTGTACACATTATGGGTAAATGTCCCAATGATTTTGTTACTTTTTTCATAATAATGTGCCTTTCTGGTAAATTACTGGCAAGGCATTAAGGACTGTGAAGTTAGATAATAATGACTGACATTTGTATTTCATGATTAATAACCCTCATAACATTCGTACTCCTGACTACGCCATTATTCTATCAACGTTCTGACTTTGTCTGGGGTATATTTAATATAGTCCCTATTTATATTTCATGTACTATGCCTTTGTCCAGCTGTCTTATTCTGAAAGGTTGGAAGGTATGGTTACTATCTTGGCCGTACACATGTCCATCCATGATAATTGCCTACATGACACTGATATAAGTCCCTATCTCATCCCCCAATGGTTTACACAATATCCAGTAGATGGGTTCAGCCTTTTTGGAGAATATAGGCGTGTGCTATACCCATATATGTATATTGATCACTCCCATGGGGCGGACCTAATAAAGCTGTGCCAACCAACACCTAGGCCCATTTTTGCATACCCATGATTCCCATACCTGACACCCCACCACTGTACTCATTAGACATATTTAATGTGAGTGATAATAAAGTATGAAGACACTTCTAAGCACTGTCAACTCTCCGGATATCAGGTCGTAAGTCATACATTCTATCAACCCATGTGTTATTACCCTTGCACCTGCTACTGTTGCATGTACAGCTATATCGTAGTTGCAGCTGTGACTCCTTTGTGTCGATGATTATTGTACACACTTAGTACGGGATCAATTTTTGGGGTCCTGCAAAGGACACCTATATCCATGTTTAAAGAGTAGAACTTGCAGGTCTGTCACACTGGTACTTTCCGAGCAATGGTTAGGAAAGCAGCAGTGTATTCACCTTTCATGCATGTCTGTCTGTCTATCCATAATAGCTATACCGTGACCTATTTATCTACATGTGTTATATCTACAAGGACATATGTTTGTTTGTTGTGTATATATCTATTAATGTATCATGTGTGTATATATATATATATATATATATATATATATATATATATATATATATATATATGTACATATATACATATGTCCATATATGTCTGTACATTCCTCATTTCATAAATTTCTTTGGTTTAAGTCTGTGGATATATGTGTATACACACATATATCCATATCATACCTTTCAACTGTACAGATTTTTGCAGAATGTACAGATGTTTGCCTCTTATCTTTGGTCAGTTTTTCATAACCTTGTGGCTATCTGGCAAATTAGTGGCATATCATTAAAGACTGACGTTGGAAAATAATGACAAGCATTTGAGGTTATGACTTCATACCTTCAGAGAATCCATGCTAGTGAAACACCTGTTATTCTATCCACTTTCTATGTTTGTTAGGGTAATATTTGGGAATTGTCCCTATTTGTACCAGTTGTTTTCATGGCTTTGTCCGGTTTCTTACTTTATGGGGTTAACAGGTATGAGCCATATATATATATAACGTGGAGAAAACAGCATTCATTTGCTATGCTGTGAGCGGATTACACACGCGCAGGCACTTGCATATCCATATTGTGGGTTACATATGTTTAATAAATATTTGTGCTTATGTGGCCTTTCCTAATTGTGACCGTAACAGTTACATATCTGTATTCCGGTTTATGGACATATGCAAAACACACGTTCACCTTTACATATTTAAATGTGTTTACAGCACACACGCATTCATTACACTTTAAACTTATATGTGCTGTGGTTGTAGTTCAACTGGGACTGCATTCATGTTGGCCGGATGCCGGAACCACTATTCTATTGGTGTTCTGCCTCATTGATATGCATACCCATAGTACTTAGCTACATCAACATATGCCTCACCGCTTCACTTACAACACAGGCATCCATTCTCCTGCTGGGAAAAACGCGGTACTACATATTACACATTCCCTATTGCCTACTGCTGTGGATCCCAGCTGCATTGTTAATCACTCCAAGGATATGCAGAACACCAAGGCTTATAGTCCTGGCACATACAGGTCTTTGATTGTCAGGGTGTTCATGTAGTGATCTGGGTTTAGGCTTGTCCGCCTGGTGAACGGAACTTCCCTGGCCGAGTTCAAATTTCAGACGAAGCATATGGGCAGGGAGTTTCTCCCTATTATGAATTTTTACCTGTGTTTACAGACACAGGTGTTTGGGCACCTGTCAGCAGCTTATTCTGTTGGCAGTGGGGTTGTTACAGTCCATACTCCACGGTGAGGGGTGTTCCCATTCACATTTGACTATTTCCTGTATTCAGTCATATGGAGATTATTATTTTGGACATGAAGTGACTACAGGTATGCAGTTGTACATTACACAAATGTGAAAGGTTTTTACTGTAAATATGTATGGACCATACCTCTCAACCTCTTAGAGAAAAAAATTTGCGCAAAGCCTAAATGATGGGGGGACAAATAGGGACACATTTTAACTATTGCTCTTACAAGCTTAGAACATTGATAGAATAATAGGTTTTGCATTAGCATGAATTTTCTGAAGGATGTGGAGTCTTAAACTCAAATATTTCTCATTATTTAATGACTTCAATCCTCAGCTATTTACCATAAAGGTGCAGATTTTAGGAGGAACACACCAAAAATATGATGCAAAACTCTGGACATTCTGCGAAAATCTGGACAGTTCAGAGGTATGGTATGGACCTCTGTAATACACTGTTGTGTTCTGGCACAGCAGTAGCTAATCTTTAAAGACTGAAGTCGGAATGTGATGACAGACAGTTGGGTTTCAGACTTTTCTTACTCTTCAGGACATTAATGCCAATGTGCAAACTGTTATTCTATCAAATTTCTGTTTCTAAGAGCTATCTTTACAAATTGTCCCTACTTTTGGGCCTTTGTCTCACATTTATTCACGGCTCTGTCCCGATATCTTGCTCACACAGGTTGACAGGTATGGTCAGTCATGCCTGCACACAGTAAGTGTCCCTCACACTTGATCAGAGTTATTCTGTTTACGTCAGTGTCTTCATCACCCTTATGCCGTTTGCCACTATGCGAATGTGTGCAATATATTCTCCCGCCTATTCGTGTCGGAACACGTGCATCACGGGAAGGTGTTTTATCCTGGGTAGTAGGTTATGCATGACCACTTCAGGCTGGACAGTATCATGGACCTCTACTGCACATTCTGACTTGTGTCCAGATATCTACAAGATTGGACATCGTGTCTTCATACCCATTCTACTATTTACACAGGTTAGTTATCCCATGAGGGATATCCCAAAAATTTGACAAGACCAAAACAAGACAGATTCCGAAGATTTTTGTGGCTTTACAAAAATGTGCAGGGGGTTTTACATGCAAGGGATACATGGTTTGCAATCCTGAAACTGCCTAGGGTGACACTACCTACTACAGATGCGTAGGGGTCACTATGTGTAGCTGTGTCTGCAACAAACCAGTAGGCCAAGTACAGCTGGATTTGGTGGACGTTCTGGTATGGGAGTGGGTTGTGTGATGTGGAGGGGATGCTGGGTAGGCCATTATGCATCCAGGTGTGTTGCATTTGTTATGGCCAGTTCCATCAGGACCAATCTGTGGGTATGTGATGGTGACATATCTATACATTTGTATCGCACATTTCCATATTCATATGTTTGTGGGATTGTGTTCTACACTATGGCCTGTCTGCTTGTCTTGCAGCTGTTTCTACATGTGTTTGTGCTTCTTTCAGCTTCACCCGCTGCCCCCTCGTACACCTCCGGTTCACCTTTTCTGCATACAACACAGTATCGCCTTGGAGGATTTTACCATTAATCATCCACCCCTCACACGCAAATTCCTCACACCCCATAGTTCACTACTTTGGTTGTTGGCCCATGACACGGCCAGAGTAACACATTGAATACCCTACATGTGTCAGGTACCTTTATGGTTGTGTGGACTACCCTGCCATGTTTGCTTTCCACATGCTAAACCTCACGCACATAGGTACACGCCCATACTTAACTTTCATTACTTGGTTGGTATACCCAGGTACTACCCGTTCGACTGTGTCACATACAATTTCAGCTTATACTGCTGACTTCTGGATTTTGCCAGCCTGTTGTACTCATTGGTAGGATGGCACCTTTTCCTATGTCCAAGCTATTCCTTACACATATCCGACTGTTGTGGACAATGCCTCCCCACAGTCGATGGTAGGGTTTCCACATTTGCGGTGAACACATCACATTTTACAGGCCGACACATACCCACGGTCAGTTCGGCAGATAGAACTTACAATTCTTGCCTATATTTAAGCTTATTCTTGTAGCATTTTGGTGGCTTATTCTGTTTCTTATGACATTTATGTAATATACATACAGAGAAACTGTTTAATGCAACTATTACATAACGTCTAAGGAATAATTATGTCCTATAATCTCTGGACCTTTGCCATTTTTACAAGTTTGTGTCAGGACACATCTGCCCACAGAGGGACTGCCGCTCGCAAACTGGGACAGGTGGTAATCTTAGTCAACGTTACGGATCATACTGTTCTTTTTGGCCTACATGTGTCCTTATTGTTGTAGCTGTTTATATGCTCCTTCTGTTTCGTTTACATGCGTATTCTGTTTCCTATCACATTTGGTATGTGTAATGTGGACATACCTTTTGTATGTGACTATTACATGCCTTGTGGGATATGATTCGGACATACGGTCGCTAAATATATCTACATTTCTCCTCGTGTATTTTGTTATGGACACATCTGCCCAGCTATGTACCCTCCCTCACATTATGGGTCAGCTGGTGACCCTCTCTATTGGGCTGGACGTACTTACTGGCGGCACGCTAACATATGATGCGTTTCACTTCCACATGGTATAGCTATCTACACTACATTGGTCTATGGGCACACGGTTTTCCATGTAATTTGTTCAAGGGTTAGGGACACATTATTCCCTACCATGCATTTGTGTTTGCTTATTCATTTTCTGTTCGCAGGAACTATCTTGCATGCTTTGCATACGTTTCAGTATCCACGGACACTGATAGGTGCGATTACTATTGCAGGCGGAATATAATATTCAGCAGTTTAGGTTGCTCATCGACAGCCGACATTGACACACCTCTGTGCACATCTTTGATACGCCCCATGCACTAGCGCATGTTTCCTATGCACGTGGCTGTGGCGGCTGCGCGCCTTCATTAATATGCATATGGTGCTACTACTCCATATATACGCTGCACGGCCAGTGCAAGCCTTACGCCGACCTTGCGCTGAGCTTCATGAATCCCAGGGTATAGCTGCTATACCTGTGCTTTGTAGAAGCCCCGTGTTTGATTCCTACAGCATCCATTTACTTATTGTGTGATCCTGTGCAAGCCACTTACAAACAGTACGTTCCCGGGCTGAACATGAAATGAGTCCATGTGGATCAGTGCTGTATCTCAGTTAACAAATGCTATTTCTTTTTCTCCTGAATAAGAGGTTCAAATATTAGATGAAGTCTCCTTTCCAGCAATCTGGTATATGTTTCACCAGGGAGAGGGGGACTGAAAAGTGTGATCCCCTTATAACCATAACCTAACCTCCTGTCCCCATGTTTGCTAATGGATTCCACTACTGCAGTCTTCCAATCAGAGGTACTGTTCCAGCCTACTGAAGAAAACTGCAAGGTGTTTTCGTTTTGAACCCCCGAAAATATTCAGAGTTGAGAGATTCACAGAAAAAAAGGCCTTTAGTTTAAAATGTGGAGTGAGTGGCATTTTTGGCAATTTGATATTATAATTCTTACTCTTGTAGAAATGAGTTTGACTTCCCCACTGATGTAATAATGATGTATAATACAGTAGCAGAGTTCAGAAATCCATGGGATAAACAATGCATAGGTTAAAAACACTGTAAATGGATGTAAATCTTTAGTTAATTTTAATCTGGTGTTATCCAGTAGGCATGACTAAGGCAGACTGGTGGGCCAGATGGTCCTTATCTCTTGTCAAATACTTAGTTCCGAATATACATATCTTTAGTGCTCTGTACTTTGTTTATACCTTAAAAATCAAATATTATTTCATTCACTCCTTGAGAGAGAGGGCTGAGCATGAATTTTTGCTACACATTACTTCCCTGTCCAAGATTTTGCAACTCAGAAAACGTGGTTTAAAGGAAACACTGCTTGTAGATATACAGAGTTTATTAAAGAGTCATTGCCGTAACTCAATGGGATATACTGCCAGACTGTTAACTGGATTAATGACTGGTTATTTTTGATAAAGTGTTACAGTAGGATAATTCTGTTATTGTGTTTCAGACCTGTTTTTCTGCAGAAGAACTAACTAAAATTTATCATGTTAAAAATGAGACTGGAATTTCACGGACTGAATTTGCAGATATCAGTTCAGCTCTTGTCCAGCAGTTACTGAGTGGAGCCTGTTCCTTGACTCAGACCAGCCCGCCAACAGCCAGTGACCTCACCGATGCAGAAAGTAAGTTCAGTCATTTTAATATGCATAAGATTAAACTTTGTACATATCTATATTTGATTCCTTGATAAAATATGCCGTCTATGGTACTGTACTAACTTGAATATTGTGTGACTTCAACCTGCATTAATTTCTTGAGTGATGCAAACAAGTCTCAGCTAAATATGCTTTTCATAAGTGTGCAAGTGCATTCCCATTTTCTATATTTGTGTAGCTTTTATTTTATT
>NC_056732.1:1711311296-1711373796 GCF_019279795.1 Protopterus annectens
CATACACCCTCTCTTTTTCTAGTAGATGTTAGCATTGCAGTAGGTGAGTCAGCATTGTCTTCCCCCAGGATGGGCATGTGCATGTGAGCATTAGCCCCCCCCTCTTGTCACATGATCCTCCATCAGCTGGGTCTTTAGTTGTACCAGAGTTAGCAGGGCTTCATCCTTCTACACTATGGGCTGACTTCATGCTTCCCAGGACTACATGGAGGGTCAGCAGAAGAGTAAAGAGGTTTTAAACTCTGCAGAGGTGCTTTAAAATTCCTCTGACCCTTACTATGTCTTCCATACTCAGACAGTTTTCCAGGAAAATGAAGCCCCACTCAAAGAACAAGGAGGACCCTCAAATGTCAGGCAGTCCTTTCTCCTTGCAGTTATGAATAGGTCACCCAGAAGAACTTAGTGGCAAAAGAGTTGCAGCTCTAACTACTGTCCAGGACTGTCCATAGGTGAACAACTAGAGGACCAGTCTGTGTCTAATGCTGTTGTGGGTAGTTATGTTTTTCAGTTCTTTGATCTTTCTACCAGAAAAGACTCTGATCAAGAACTAAACCATGTCAACAGATCTTTAGGGGCAGTCCAGGACTGCACCCTTCACAGGGACCATAGCAAATGCTCCTCTTATGGAAAGAAGCCAGGGGATTTACTCTTATTCATTGATTACCAAAGATATAGGTACCTTCTATCACATTATTGACCTTAGTAACCTCAATTAGAACATCCAGTAAACCAGGTTTCACATAGTTATTTCCAGGCCATTGTGTCCCTGCTGCCACAGGGTAGCTGGACAATGTCAGCAGATGTGATGGATGCCTTCAGGCTCATAAGTGTCTAATGCTGTGATGATAATATATGTGGAATAAAGCTGCTAAAATATCTGTATACATTGTGAATATGCAACTTATCCATTACCACTTAAGACTATTTTATGGTATTGCCATTTTAAGATTTACATACTCCATAATGCACTACATTTATAAGCTAATGCAGTTATGTAGGAGATGCCTGAAGTGTTAACTTCATTGTTGAGCTGTCATGTTGTTCAGAATAAAAGCTATCTGCTTGAAAAAAATGCTGGTGTGTTCTGGCATTTCTCCATTTCTATGATAAAAAAATTGCTGGTTAACCACTGACATACACTATGATGTGGGCCCATACAAACTATTCTTTCTTCTCTTGGGGGCTATCATTTTCACACAAAATGCTGTAACTTGCTTTCAGCACTGCTCTTATGATGTCTACTACCACCTGTATTTTGAGGTGGAACCTCTGGTTTGTGTTCTGTTGGTTCTTCCCTGGGTGCTGACATATTTCTTGCCCCCTGCCCTCTACATGGCTACATACTATTAGTGTATCCAAGTGCCCCACCTGCCCACTAGGTGGCTCCATACTATTAGCTTTAGGGTCTCTAAATCCCTTTACCTCTTCTTCATCGAATCCCCCTAACACTGTTCTTAGTCATCTCTTTATTATTGTTTCTCTCACACTGTGGTCCCTGTATAACTATACACATATTTCCTTATATCACTCTGCTATAATCCAACTTCTATCTTTTTTAAGCCTCTTACCTTCTTATATATCTCAGCACACTTACCTTCAGACTTCAGCACTTCACTGATTGTTCTCCTTGATCTTCTTCTTCTTTTGGCACTACCCGCTCTGTTCGCCCTGTGGACCCACTCCGCTCCCCTACCCTGCCCCCAATTCCCACACACCCCCAGGTGTCCTACACTTATTATCACCTTGCTACTCCCCCTCATCTGACACCACTTCCACTCATCAGAATCAATCAGCATTAACCAATCATTCACAGGACCCATCCCTATTACTCCAACTCTCTCCAGTCTCTCACTATATGCTAATTATAAACACCCAACTCTATTTTAAACATGCATTACTCAAATACCCCTACAATGCCTCCACATACTTTTAACAAATATTCAAACTCTAATCCCATTTACTGCCTAATACCACCACTTATAATTCTCTATCTTTGCACAGCCTATGAATACCAACACCTGCCTGGCACCCACTACCCTAGAACCAAAACCAGTACTACTAATCAGCGACATAATATAGCAGTAACCCATGCCTGGGTGTGGGTAATGCTGGATTTACCCACGGTTGGCGTGGTTTGGTCCCGAGGGCGAAGCCCGAGGGACCAAACAAAGCCAACCGTGGGTAAATCCAGCATTACCCACACCCAGAAGTGGGTTATTGCTATTATACAATGACATTATTTAAGAAAAGAAATAATTACTTTTCTTAAATAATGGCATTGTATAATGCCTCTTTACTGCCCTTCCGCAGCTGTCTGGTATTCTGCGTAGTTCAGATGTACCGCGCTGCGCAGTACATCAGAGTTGTGGACAAAAGCAACGGAGAATGCAAGATCTCCGTTGCTTTTTACTGTTTATGTTAAATGGGTTTAACATAGCGAGACAGCTTTAAAATAAGCAACGGAGATCTCCGTTGCTTATTGTAAAGCTGTCTCGCTATGTTAAACCCATTTAACATAGCGAAACAGTAAAAAGCAACGGAGATCTTGTGATCTCCGTTGCTTTTTTTTTTTTTTAAACTGTCTCGCTATGTTAAATGGGTTTAACATAGCGAGACAGCTTTAAAATAAGCAACGGATATCTCTGTTGCTTATTTTAAAGCTGTCTCGCTATGTTAAACCCATTTAATATAGCGAGACAGCTTTAAAGCAACGGAGATCGCAAGATCTCCATTGCTTTTACACTGTGTCGCTATGTTAAAGGAGTTTAACATAGTGAGACAGCTTTAAAAAGCAACGGAGATCTCCGTTGCTTTTTAAACCTGTGTCGCTATGTTAAACTCTTTTAACATAGCGAGATAGTTATACTAACGGAAAAAGTCCGGGCGACCGGACCTTTTTCCGTTAGTATATTGAGGGATTTACAACGGGCACGCTGGTTGGGCTGGCCAATCAGCGTGCATGTTTTAGGGGAGGAATTGTATAATTCTAACCAACCACTGCCCCACCTCTCATCAAACTCTTCTAATGCAAAAACTCAGCATCCTATTTGTGCTTTATATATTAATCCTAGAACTAAATACTACCACAAACTCTTATTAAAACTCCAGAAACTTGCTATTAGATTACTACCTAACCTCATAGTGGATGGTGACACCCATCCTAACCCAGGCCCAACACCATCTGTTACTATCAGCCCCACAAGTAACACCCATACTAGCCTATGAAACTCACATAATGCTCCCAAATCACTCCTAGTGTGTCACCTAAACATTAGAAGTATAAACAAGAAAATTCATTACTTACAAGCCCTCCTGGATGTCCACTCCCCTGATATACTATGCCCTACCGAGACCTGGCTCAAGCCTACTACCATTGATAATGAGATTATACTCCCAGGGTACAATATATTAAGACTTGATCGCATCTCTAAGAAAGGGGGGATACCATCTTGTATAAATCCACTCTGGAAGTATCCAAAACTAGTACCCAAAATGCCTTGTTTACTAACAATGCAGAAATACTCATCACAAAGGTCCAACTCAACAAACGCAAATCTATAAACATTGCATGTATCTATATTTCCCCAGGTGACAACACAAATACCTTGGAGGGTATCCTCCAATGGCTCTCCACTAACTGCCCGCAGGAAACTATTATTCTTGGGGATGTTAATATCGACTGGAATACTTGCTCTTCAGACTTCCCCTCCACCCATATAAATTTGCATGGCTTCTCCCAGATGATATCTTCTCCAACCAGAATCAAGAAGCCTAACAAAAAAAATTATCCTAGACTGGATATTAATAAACAACCTACCCCAGATATATAAAACAGGCACTCTACCTGAGGATGTTAGTGATCACTTCCTGACCTATATAATCAGAAAAAGAAATTACATCCCTCAACAATCTTCCTTTAAAACCATTAGAAGTTGTAAGAACTTTATACAGACTAAATTTTAGAATGAACTTAACACATGTGACTGGTCCAACCTATGGCTATTTCCACTAGATGAAGCGGTCTTATACTTTAACTCTACAGTTCTTGCTATCCTGGATAACCATAGTCCCCCATGCACTATCAGAACCAATAACAAAGTAGCACCATGGCTGTCCAATGATACAAGACAAAAAATTATTAGCAGAAACAAAGTGTGGACCTCCTGGAGAACCACTAAGTCCCCAAAAGACCACCGTATATATAAATAGCTGAGAAATTATACAAAGAAGTCTATTATGCTAGACAAAAAGAATTACTACTGTAATCTGTAACAAAAGCACCAAAATCAACCACAAAAATTCTGGTCAGGCATAAACAAACTTCTCCACCTAGGCCAATCAACTACCCCCCTTAACTACCCTCCAACAACCTTCTAAAATTGTTGCTAACACCTTTAGCACTTTCTTTACAAAACCATGCAATCCATAGCCAGTAAGCTATCTCTCTATACCCCAAGTACCACCAACTCCACACCTGATAATAAGATCCCCTTTAAGCTTGATCCAGTACCAAAATCTTTTATTAAGTCCCTACTTAAAAAAACTGAAACCCACCACCCTTTCAGCAGACCTACTACCTGCAGAATATCTCCAAAAAGCTGCTAATGAAATAGCATACCCCATATCAATTTTAATCAATAGAACTATCCACGAAGCCTATATCCCCCACATCTGGAAAATATCCCACATTGTTCCTCTTCATAAAGGGGGAGATTCCACTGAACTTTCAAATTATAGGCCTATAGCCATTCTGTCTCCCTTGGCTAAAATAATGGAAAAATGTATCCACAAGCAATTTCTTTCCTATCTGAATCAAAACACTCTCCTAGTCCCCTCCCAGCACGGATTTAGACCTTGTCATAGTACAACCTCAGCCCTTCTCTTCTTCTCCTATACAATAAATCAAAACTGTAATGACAATATGCTCTCCTCAGCCCTCTTCCTTGACCTATCCAAGGCATTTGATATGGTAACTCACCAGCTACTCTTAAACACATTAAAGTCACTCTCCATAGACAACCTAGCAATTGCCTGGTTTCAGTCTTACCTAAGTGACAGACAACAAGCTGTAGTATGGAAGAATAACCTATCATCCCTTTTACCAGACACCGTTTGAGTCCCACAGGCTTCTATATTAGGTCCCCCCTATTCTCCATATTCATCAATGACCTGTAAAAAATCATCCCTGATGCAACTTGTATTCAGTATGCAGATCACTCAACCCTAATCTACTCTGCCACCTCCCCCACAGATTTACAATTCTTGTCCCAAATCACTTTCAACAAAGTAGAGAACTGGCTCACTGGCCGCCAACTACTATTAAACCCAAATAAAACCAAACTATTACTCTTCTCCCCCACTCGCAGGGTTCCCACACCACCTCTCACCATCATATCTAACAATGGTACCATCATTTCCCCAGAACCTAGTACTAAATTACTGGGAGTGATCATCGACAACAACCTCAAGTTTGATGCTCACACAGACAAAACTATTAAAACAGTTAATAAAAAGTTAGGCTCTTTATACAGGATTAAACCATTCCTAACCCCATCTGCTAGAACTGTTATTGCCCGTACATATCTGCTATCGACCCTTCTTTATGCCTCACCCATCTCTGTAAACCTAAGCAAATCAAACCTCAATAAATTTACTAGGTACTACAGTAACATTGCCAGATTTCCCACAGGATCACCTTATAGAACCCATCACTGCCTTAACCTTCAATTGTTAGACTGGCTTGAACTACCCTATCAACTGCAATATAACAAGCTAATAGTTGTTCACAAAATCCTCTACCAACCAGACAGTACACCCATATGGAAAAATATTATTAGTCCTACAGTAACCTAAAATCCCTTCGCTCTTCCAAAAAATTGCTAGTGCAAACTGTTAAAACCAACAATTCAGCTGGTGAATCACTATTCTCCAACTCTGCCGGTAAAAACTGGAACCTACTTCCTGCTGAACTCATCACTGACCCCCTCCTTATCCCAATTCAAAAAATCGCTTAGGAAATACCTAAAAATGCAGTGGCTTTGTCCCTGTACAAACCCTGACTAACCCCCACTCAAACATAATTCATAAATGAGAACCTCATTACAGGAATAAAACTCTGACTCTCTAACTGTTTAAAATTCTGTATATCACCCACCTACTGGAAAGATTTAAAGTTAACACTACACCATGTCTGATAACCACCTTAATATAGGTGCTTTCCTTTTTTCAGATGAAATCTTTAACTATTTCTTTCTCAGCTACTTGCTTCCAACCTTTTCTGTGTGTATGTGAGAAAAACATGTACCTGTGTGTACATATCATTAAACAAATCTCAGTTTTGTGATAACTCACTGTAATAATTTCACTGTATTTACACTTGTTTTTGTACATTTGGAGCTTTTCTCCCCAGGCCTCTGCCGAAAATGGACCTGTATCCAGTCTTTCCTGGTTAACAAATGTAAAATAAATAAATAAAATAAATAAATTGTTCCTGTTTTGGTGAATGGTTGAAGTTCATTGGACCTTACAATTTTCTGGGGTTCCTATGGGTTGTAATACAGATGCCACTATTTGATACAGGCTATATTTTTTATATTGATTTTAGCAAATGGTACACCAGTGCAGAACATGTGATAATTTCCCTGTATTTGAACTGATACATTAACCCTTTGCTTTTTTGTTTTCTTTTCCATATGAGTAGCATTTATGGGGAACTAATTAACAGTTTGGGTTTATCTCCACTGACTCTCGGTATGCACAGATTTTTTGAAGTCTTCTTCTACCGAAGGCATGTATTCTTTTTCACTGGAGCACACTTAGAACTAACTGTTTTGCCTATGACTGATAATTTTTAGCCTTCTGGTTTACAATTTGGTTGGTGATATCTTCTCTACATAGTTCTCCACCTTGATCTCAGATCCACACATGGTTAGTCTTGTTTTCACAGTTGTAGATAACAGCTTAAACTATGACCTGGAGTGAAAATAACTTGTGCTGCCTGAAACTTTCCCTTTCATTTAAATAACTACTCTTCTCTATTTTCACCAATAATCTAGCCTCTGCCACCAAACATGGCACACTCATACAATACGCAAAAGACTCAACCATCATATGCTCAGCCCAGTCCCTACCCAAACTGCAAAAATTCACACAGAAAGCCTTTTCCTCTGTTGAAACTTGGTTATCCAATGCTCAATTAATACTCAACCCAAAGAAACTAAACTACTCATTTTTCAACCCACCAAACAAACTCAAAACAACTCTCATTTTACCATCACAGCAAAAGACAATACCAGTATACACCCAAAAGAACACACCAAATTGCTAAGAGTGGAAATAGACGATAAACTAAAATTTGACATTCACATATCCATGACCATAAAAAAGTCCACAAAAAATAGGAGCGTTATACAGAAATAAGCAACTTCTCACCAAAGCAGCAAAGATTTCAGTAGCAAATTCCCACCTTATCTCCACCCTTCTTTATGCCTCTCCAATATATACCATCCTAAGGCAATGCAATCTAAACAAGCTAGAGACCTGCTACAACAAAATCGCCAAATTCGCCACAGGGGCATCCTACCATAGTCACCACTGTCTCTCACTTGCTGAAATGGGCTGGCTTGAACTTCCTCACCTACTTCAATGGTATCAACTCTCACTCGCCCACAAACTAGTAAACCATCCACTAAATGTCTCATCCCTCCAGAATCTTCTCCAACCCTATCGCACCACCAGACCACTAAGATCCAGCAACAAAAATCACTTGCAGATCACTAAAGCCAATAACTCTGCTGGTGAAGCACTATTCTCTTGCGCCATAGTCAAATTATGGAACTCCCTCCCACCCACAATTACCTCCATACTATCATGCACCCACTTCAAAACTTTACTAAAAGCACACCTAAAAACATGCTGGCTATGCCCTTGCAAATTCC
Organism: Protopterus annectens; assembly: GCF_019279795.1. Taxonomy (NCBI): domain Eukaryota; kingdom Metazoa; phylum Chordata; order Ceratodontiformes; family Protopteridae; genus Protopterus; species Protopterus annectens. The sequence goes on from NC_056732.1 coordinate 1,711,319,234, forward strand.
ACTTTAATATCACCCACCCCATCCAACCACTACCTTTCTTTCCATCTCACTAACTACTTTGACTATAGCAAGCTCGGATGCTCATAAGCCTACTACTTATTATACAACAGGAACTTCTTATTGTAACAATTGTTAATGTCTGTTATGTACTTCGCAGTAAAAAGATTCTAGTTGTCTACTGATGTACTATGTTCTTCATCTGTAACTATGTTTGTAATTAATTGCTATGTTAATCAAATTGTTAATCGCTATGTAAATCCAATGTAATTGTCTGTATATTTTAACTGTGGGCCTCCGCTGAAAATGGACCTACGTCCAGTCGGACACTCCCAGTCAACAAATGTAAATAAATAAATAAATAAATAACTGTTTTATTTATGTCAAGGCTATTAAGGTGTGGTCTTCTAAAATTTTTAGCTTTCCCCTGACCCCTGCATGACATCACACATCCTCAGGCTGTTCTCCCTGGCCTTTGTCCCTAAATTACCCAATAACTACTTGCTGAGTATCCTGGATGTAACCCTTTTCTGGGTGGGTTCTCTGACTTATTTGGATGTTGACTTCAACACTACTCAATATTTGGGCCTGGGAAGCAAGGGGTCAAATAGTGAGTGGCAAAACTAGACCCTGGGAGTCTACATTCTTGCAGTGGACTGTCAATGTGCCTAGCTGTGGAGATGGCTAGTGCAGTTGCATGAGGATGCTGTTTCTGCTCCCTTGCATTAACTTGAGCTGTCATAGAAGGCTCCTTGTCTCTATCCAAGGTCACACAGACATCAGTTTATCCCTTACCCTCACTCCAGGGATAAGAGAGATGGACAATGGTTTCAACCAACCCCCCCCTCCGCCCAGAAATCTAATGGTGACATGAATCCATTTCCAAAGCCAGATCATTAGTAGAAGAAATTGATACCCTGCATCTGCACTATTGATCTGACTTACAGTGCCTCTCATTTTTGGAGAGCTTTATGGTCTATGATTATAGTGTCCTCTGCGAGATGTTCATTGGACTAATTATCAGGGTGTACTAGCTGAATTTTTATTTCCCCACTTATTTTTTGTTACAGTATATACTTTCTGTCAAACTTTTAGCCTTATTACTAACAAATTATTATTTATCATTGGGGGTCTTGGTGATTTAAAATTTGTTCTTTTTTGGTCACCCATTGCCAAGTCTCTGTGATCTGATTGCTATTTTTATTGCTTTCACAATTCTCATTTTTGGGATTATTTCTTTGCCATTGCAATTTGTCTGCTATTATGTCATTGCAATTTGACTTCCATCTTGTGTTCGTGTTAGCATAGGCAGTCTGCCTATGCTGAACAGATGTATCTCCTGTTTGCCATTCATGCATAGAACTCTCTCATTTTGGGTCTTATAGTCTCCCTCAGATGTAGGGGACTAGGGATTCCAGGAATTACTGGGCATGTAAAGGAAGATGCTTCATTTATTGCTGTTACTAAGCTGGGGTGTTGCATTAGGATTTTATTTTCTTCACACCACTAGGGGTGAAGCACCACTGGGATAGGGGTTCCATCTATATAGATGCAGCACTCTCAGAGCTGAACAGTCATTTTTTTCTCAGTGTAATTTTTGCCACTTCTCTGCTGATCACCAATTGGACATGGCTCATTTGTGCTGTTATTCAAGGATTTCACTTGGGATCAGGTCAAGAGATGTCCAAAGCCGACCATTATTAATGAGCTATGGAGATGATTTTTGTCCCTGCTGTTTTACTGAGCCTCATCATATTCCTGTAACTTAAATGTCCATTGAATGGATTGTCAGTTCTGTGCAGCCAAATGTGGATGTGACAGACCAAGGTGCCATAGTGGTGAGCTAATATCAACATTGCCTTAATCCTTGCAGCCATACAGCCCACTGAGTGGCTTACAAATCCCACACCACTGCTACTCTCCCATCCCACCCACAGATCTACTTCATTAATGAAGACAGCTGAGCAGTTTGAGCACCTTTCCTCTGGCCCTACCCACAGCCCATCACCCATTGCTTGGTGGTGACATGGGTGCCTGCATCACTGCAGGGACTACCCACACTCCCTATCCACACATGTGTGCTCCTTTAAATCTGCCAGCAAGAGAGACCATCACTGACTCTTATTCTTTCAAGCCTCAACTTGCATGGAGAACATCAGCAGCTGGGAAATCATCACATTCCTCTCCCCAGGTTGGGAAGCTGTGCACTGTTCACTTCTATCCCTCCTTCGTTTCACAAGCTATTACCTGAATTTCTGAGCGGGACTTCCAAGATGGCTGCACATTGAGTAGCAGCTTAATTTCACTTCTGCCAGTGTGAAAACACATACTCAAAAGAGAGAAAGGCAGTAAACGTATATTTTTGGGTACATTTCCGTAATTGGCTAGTAAGTACACTGCCTGGATGCCAGCAAAAAAGAAATTCAGAGAACCTGAAAAAAAATAATCGCAAAAGGTGAGGAAAAAACACTGACTCGGAAGAAGTCTGTGGCTGTTCAGCAAAAAGCAGTACAAGCTCCAGCTTTGGTGCAAGAAATGACTTCCAATAATGTAAAAATATTAATATAAATTAAAAAATAACACAAATATACTCAGAGCTGATTAAAATAAACAAAACACTAATGGAGTATATCAACTAAAATAACAAAAGGCTGGAAAAAATGGAAGAAGCTTTAAACAGATATTTAGACAAGATGGTAAAACTGCAAAAATCAGAGGTTGAAATGAAGAAAAGGCTGGCTGAAGGACCAAGGTACTGGGAGCAAATAATTGCAGAGTCAGAGGTAATAGAATGGGATGAGGCCAAGAATTTATTTGGACTGAAGGCTAGAGATTGCCTTCCCTATCAAGGCTTCATATCGGAGTATAGGCAAAGAGAAAGGAATAGGGGGATCCTAAGCAAAAGACAGCACTGGTAGAGTTTTTAGTAGAGTCTAGAGCAGAAGCTGCTGTTAAAAAAGGAAAAATTAGTAGAGCATATAAAATATTGCATGATAACTGTAAGAATCAATTAGAGGAGGGTAGAAAGAACTGGAAAGAGAGACTGGATAAGAAATTCACAAAGAAACAACGGGGGGATATATGTATGTCTCCCAAGTATGCAACAAAGAATAGAAGATGTAGGATCTTTGCTTGGAAGTGTTCACATAGATATTTTTATACCCCAAGTAGACTCCAAAGAATTTTTCCTCGGGTAGGCAGCAAATGTTGGAGGTGTGATAGGGAAGAAAGAGGAAATTGCTGGGAGTGTAATGAGTTGGCTGACTTTAAAAGTTCCCTGCAGACTACTCTATCAGAAATAGTGGGAGACCAAACTGATATGACTAAGGAAATTATTTTTTGTGCGATGATATAAAATCAGAATTGCTTAGACATAGTAAAGCCTTGCTGAGTCTAATTATGCTGGCTGCCAAAAAACAGTTACTTGAAAATGAAAATCAAAGTCCTAACCAACTTTACTAGAAGCAGTGAATATAGTAACAGATGAAACCACTGGAATTGGGATCTTTAGAAAACTGTAGGAGAAAATTACATAGAAAAAAATGGGAATTGTGGGATCACTACATGCAGATGAGGAGTGAAGTTTAAAAGAAGGCAGGATTTGAATGAGCTATGTAATGTTTGAGAGTGACTGGAGAGGTTATAAGTGATGTATAATGTTTGCAACTGAAAATATGTCAGTGTGATTTGTTTTCATTTATATGAACGTATGATTGCCTATGTCATATGTAATAATTTAATAAAGATGTTTCTTGTTTAAAAATATCCATAAATAATTTCCATAGTCTTATCTTACTTACAGTGTTTTGAGCAATTTCTTCCCACATTTCCCTAGCTGCTTGCTTACCATCCCATTTCAATCACATTCCCAAGTACCTCTTCCTATCATAACCCCACAAAAAGGGCAGCTCTGTACCAAGTCATGTACTGGGGCATAATTCATTACTATAGCCTTTGTTTTTTTTCCTTCATTTACTGTATATACTTTTATACTATTAAAATATTTCATTTTATCAACTATAATTTTTATTTCATGCTCTGCATTGGTGGCATATGATATTATGACATCTGCAAAAAGGGCTTTTTTCTTATTAGTATTTCTCCATTTACATCCAGTTTTATTTGATTGTCTTATGCCACTGGCTAATGGCTCTATATCTAAAGCAAAGAGTAATGTAAGTGGACAACCCTGCCCAGTTCTTCTTGTAAGACTAAATGTTTTAGACAGCTCACTACTGTACTTCTCACTAGCTTTAGCTTCTGTGTAAATGTTAAACATTAGTGTTGCCCTTATTTGTAGCCAACCAAATGCTCCAATTGATCGCTTCATAAATTCCCAACTGACTCTGTCAAATACTTTCTTGGCATCCATATCTATTAACATTAATGTATAATTATTATCTAATGCACCCTTTAGACACACAAGTGTTCCTTAATATTGCAAAATGTGTTCCTATCTTCAGTAAATCCACACTCATCCAGGTTTACTATTCGAGACAAAATCATTATAAACACTTTGTAGTCATGATTCAGAATTAAAATACGTCGGTATAATTCTGTATAAACAGTTCGTGTGTTTCACTTATTCTTTTTTTTGCATTTGTAACCCCCTTTTGAAAATCTTTGGATACCACTGTGATTATTTTTCCATATCTCATTTATTTTGAATGTGACCACACATCTAATATTCAGTTTATAATTATCTTAGTTCTTTGTGAACTTTTTACCGCTTAGATTCAAATCTAACATTTAAGTTAAGGTGCAATCTACCCAATCAGTAAACAGCTTCCTCTTCCTTTGCAATTCCTCCCTTCAGTTAGTTTTGATATTGCTATAAACCTACATTGTTTCTGTCTAATCCATTCTAGTGTTCAGCCAGCTTCTTTGCCATTTGTTCACATTTTAATTGCTGTTTTTCCATTTTTCTTTCATCTCCTTCTCAGCAGTTTGCATATCAGTTATTTCCTCTGAATGATAACTTATGATATCTTTTATTTCCTACTACCTTCTGTTATTGAAACTAGCCTTGGGCAGCATTTTCCTTTCACAGAGAATGATGCTGCAATAAAAACAAAAGATTATTGACTTCAACAATTGGCTAAATATCTGGTGTCATTTGAAGGGACTCCAATATATTTCACCCTGGGAGTAGATGGCAGGCAGTCCTAACTGCTTTGCCAGTAATTACCTGCAGCTAGTACCTCCCCAAAGCTTTTAGGTTCATAGGTGTCTACTAGGCTAAAGACCACAAGGGCCTTTTTAAGCCTAGCCATGCATCCCAAAACTCTGATAAGTTCTGATACCTTTGATAAGTGTAAGCAGGAGCTTGGAAGATGAAACATTTACAAGTTATTGTTTATTGGCAAAGACCTTGCCCACCCCATAGTGCCTTTTTTAGGCAGCCTCAATGTTCAAAAACTTCCAACATATCTACACAAAATTTAGATAGCATAAAGATACTGCTACTCAATGCGAGGAGTCTTAACAAAAAAATAAATAAATAAAGCAACTCTCAAAAGGCACTACTTAACCTGGAATGCATTGATATAAGCATGATATGGGAGACTTGGTTCGGCACCATTGACAGCACCCAATCATTGTAAGGTATCAACACTTACCACACATTCAGGCCCACTGCACTAGTTGAAGACAATAAAGGTGGCAGTATCTCTATATTCATAAAACAGCATCATACCTCTAGACTCATGGGATAGAATAATGGTGTGGAACTCCTCCATGTCCAACTGACCATTAAACTCCTTATCACCTCATAGCCAGCTACAGGACTTCCTCTCTGTTTCCCTTGGCCCGTACCTCCTACCTGACTAGTATGGAGTCCCTATACATTCAGACAAACACTATTCTTCTGTGGGACTTCAACTACTCCTCCATCAAGTGAGAAACTTGTATGCCCAGTGATTTCTGGACTTCATAAATACTAACTTGCTGGACCAGCTAGTCCACACCCTTACTAGGGGACAGAAAATCCTGGACTTGGTTCTTACTGAAATGAAACAACACTGTTCCTTACTCGTTATAGCATTCCTCACTAGTTAAATCGGACCATAACTCAATCACATTTACCATAAGACTGAAACCAGATCCATCCTCCAATACCTCTGTATTCAGAGATTATGCTAAAGCTAATCTACTAAAACTAAACAATGACCTGGAAAAAGACAGCATCTTCTTCAAACCTGATGACCCCTCTGTATATGTGGGATGCTATACTGCCAACTTCTATACATGCAGTCTTTTATTCAAGATTCTGAGACGCTAGGAAAGAGATGAACTGTGAGAAATCAGCTTTTAATCAAAAAGGGAAGAAAATAATTTTATTTCAATTCTGCTTGAATAATTTCTGCTGCACTTATAGGAGGCTTTCCTAATACTTTTTTGTACTTTTCTACATCTATTTACATTCCAGTTTTGCTGCTAGTGTCTTATATTCTTCTGCCTGCTTAAAGTGCATTCCAGTGCCTTTCCGTTTGTTACATTGTTGCTGCTTTTCCCCATTCTTCTCTCTGATACATTGTTACAACCTGCCCAACCCCCACTATTACATTAAGTACTGATCTCCAGGCTGATCCCCAGTGTTTGTAGACTAATTACAGTTTTCCAAGCCCACTGTAAAAGCTAATGTTTCTGAAATTTCTAACTTACCTGGGGTCATTGATCTGTAGGACTAAGAGAATGTTGACTTGTTACAGGTTCTGAAGTCACAGAGCTCCATTCTTGGCCTTATTTTATTGGATCCCTCACTAAGTATTCAGTTATAACCATCAAATAAGCTGTGTCCATCCAGGGTCTTTTATTCAAGACTCTGAGAGGCATGGAAAGCCCTGAAATGTGAGAATCATCATCCCTGAAATCACTCGGCAATAAGAGCTTTTTCCATGTAAGAGACCTGCAAAATCTATCCAGCCTTGGAAATCCATGAATGAGGTTCGATAACCTGTGCCAAGTGGAAATATGTCAAAACCATGAATCAACACTTCCTCACACCTTCTGGGTATTTTGAGATACTGCAAGAATTATGTCATGCTGTCTAATGATCATCTGTTACTCAAATAGCATAACACAGTGTGTGAGAGATGTGCATATATAATGTCTTTGAAGGCCAAAATATCACATATAATCTCAGACATATGCTCATATAATACGTACGATATGCTGAGGTTCTAATGATTCACTTGCCTAAACCTCAAAGGCCTCTAAAACGTGACACAGGCAGAAAGCATACTCAGCAAGTAAAGCCTACCTCCTCACATAACACAAGGATGCCCAAAACCACAGGGGTGGAGCTGGTATCACAGGCATTTACCTAACCAAACATTCTATATATAGGTGACTCCATTGTAAGACATACCGATGTGCTTCTTACAAGACTGAGCAAGGAAAGAGTGATGGTTAGATGCTTGTCTGGTGCCAGGATCCATCAGATCACACATGCACTCATGTCCTTAAATTACAAGTACTGGTATGACACTGTCACAGTACATCCTGTGTGTTAGTGACTTGAGGATTACCTCCCTGGACTAAAGGAAGAGAGACAGGATGGTGCTCTCAGACTATGTGCCCAAGGCAGGTATGAGCAAGGCATTGAGCAGCATATTACATTCTCCAAGGATGATACCACAATATGAGCTAAAAATAAACAGTCCAGTAATCCCACAAACCAAGGTATAGTGAGTAATTCAAGTAAATCGTAAGGAAAAAATAGCAACAGCACGTGGGGCAAATGCACGGCTCCCCAATCACGAAATGTACAACAAAAAACACACAGAGGCAGCATACAGTGTCCAAATGAAATTGTAATGAATATTAAATCATTACAAAAAAGAAACAAACCGGTTTCGGCAGGAAAAACACAGCCTTCATCAGTGTTGGTTATATACATAATGGTGACCAAGGTTTAAATACACACACATATAAAATCATTATTGATAATTGAATTCAATCAAAGGTTTTCATTAAGACCAGGTGGGAATAATCCCCCTAGTTTGATTATCCACTTTTTTTCTTTGGTATTAAGAATGGAGTGTAATCCAGTTTTATTATGCTTACTGCCAACTATTTTATCAATAATAATGAAGGTGAATTTGGCAGAAGCATGTGCTAAATAATGTTTGTATAAGGCATTATTTTGCCTTTTGTTCTTGATGTTGCTGATATGTTCGGATATCCTGATTTTAAGTGGTCTTTCAATTTCATTTGGACACTGTATGCTGGCTCTGTGTGTTTTTTGTTGTACATTTCGTGATTGGGGAGCCGTGCATTTGCCCCACGTGCTGTTGCTATTTTTTCCTTATGATTTGCTGCCTTTTGTCAACAGCTGGGGGCCAGTGTTCTTTCTGTGAACAAGAAGCATTATTTAGTCATCATTTATACAAGGTGACTTAGGTGATTAATTTTCACTCTTCTACAACCAGAGGTTTTTTGTTTCCATAGCTGGTTTGGCCATTGGTTGCTGAGCTTCTCATTTGCTGTTTCTATACATGGTTGTAAATCCAGGACATAACGGCAATTTTTGTCTTCAAATATAACGGAAGTCCTTCCGATCCAGTTCGGACATCGTTTGCTGAGCTATCTATTGGTTGTCCTTGTATATATGTGAATCTAGGACATTACGGCAATTTTTGCCTGCCATCTCCATTTGGATTCTGAATTTGCATTAGCACATATTGAGCACAATATTGGCTCTGGCACTGCAGGTCAGTTAGCGTTTAATTTATTTTTCATCAAATTACGCCTACGTTTGTATTGAAGCACAAGGATCGCAAGTGGTGCTTTAATATTGACAGCATATCTGTTGTGAACACTCAGTGTTACGCTTACTACAACAGCGTGCACTTTCATACTATATGACTGCCTTTGAACTGTTGATATCTCAATGCTAGCACACTTGCATTGGTGAGTTCTGTTTTACTCAACCTAGCTTGAACGTCTACAAGTTTGTCAGCCAGCTGAATACCAAGTTTTGTCTCTTTTGATTATCAGCACATTTCCTTTCAACGGAAAAGCTTTACTGCGATCTTTTTCCTGTGGTAATTGCGTTGGGCCAAACATCAGAGTCATTAAAACGGAATCCGACTCCTGTTCACTTTTTTGTTAGGTGGACACCTTTTTTACATCGGAATATGTGTGGCGTTTATTAGGGAAATGCTGACTTTCATTTTGGTCGTTTCATTTTGGACCAATTTCATTTCCATTACCGGCACCCTCATTTAAGGTACTTTTCCATTTCCTTCCAGGATTTTGCGAGATTTATATCTCAGAGAGTCATATTATCATTGACTGTTTAAACATTTTCCTTATACAGTTAACCACATAGCTCTGCATTGACATACAGTTTGGCTTGGTCTAGAGTTGTTTTTCCATCCATTGTTAAAAGTTTATCTAATCAGTACCAATCAATTTTGGAGTGTATGACATGTGCCATATTCATTGATTTTTTGTTCTGACTTTATTTTTTGACATACTTAAGTGGTGTAAATCTGTGTTAGGCAGCTACACAAGTTTTGTGTCAGTGCTCATTATACAGGCTATTAATGGTTGAGCCATTCATTATTATGCAATCTTTATGCCAAGTTCAATGAACATTTGTTATTTTCTAAAGAACCTTGTTTTCCCAAGCATTTAAGTATTTGAGTGGAACTAGTGTGTTAAACACTCCTTGTGTATGCATTTCATTGGCTTTCATATGCCCTCTTTTTCAAGGGGTTTAATTTCATTCACCCTTTCAAGCCTGATTTAATTAATTTGGTTATATATTTGTATACTTATTGGTCTGCTGTTTGGTGGATACTGTAAGACAATCTAATAGTATTGACCTTTTTCAAGCATCCATTGAGGGGCCACAGCCATCAACGTTTCTTTCATGATTTGGGCTGTAATTGTCCCCCTTATTCAAACTGACTCAGTATAATAATCATTTTTGACTGATATTGTCAGTTATCATTCATAGTTATGGACCTTACTTCCTTTATAACAGGCCTATCCGCTGACAGGGAGGACCTGAGGATATTTGGTCTTGGTCACAATTCATCTGATAGAATTCAGACTATGGATCAGAGCAATTCGGAAACTAAATGCACAGTAGCATTTCAGAACCTATTTGGTCATCTCAAAACACTTCGTTCCAATATCTGGCATTCAAAATTATTTAAGGCCTATTTGGCAAAAGGTATCACCCCCAGAGGGTTGAGAGTACAGATTCAACCCCTAGTCTCCAATCCAGATCAGGAACTTATGGACCAGTGGTCCGCCATCCAGCAGCAAGCCTCTATTTCTTTTGTTGAAACCCTATCCAAATTTCATGACAGAATCATCGATTCTGAGATCCAAACTGTCTCAAGGCTTGTGGGTGAACTTAAACCTTTTGAGGGGGAAACATTTTTTAACACACAGTTAAATAAAGTAGCCAATGATCTTAAAATCTTAGAGGAACAATTACGGACCAGGAAGTTGAAAAAATTTCAGAGGGATGAAGGGGACTATCTTAGCAATAATCCTTTTGCAACCAATACCAAACAGGTCCGATTCACTCCTAGGGCTCAGAGAACCCCCAAGAGGAAAAGACCTCGGTCCATTCTGAAAAAAACAGGTAACCAACCGGTATCTTCTACTGAAGAATTCTCATCTGGCACAGATAGTAAATTTCCCAGTACATCTAGGTCACCTTCCCCGAAACGGAATCCCAACATTGTCCCTTTAGATCTAAATACAAACGAGGGGGTCGTAAACACAGGAAAAATTACCAACATAGACAGTTTACTGAAAATGGTCATGGAGAATTAGATGTTTCATCTAACAATAATGTGCTCAATTTATCTGTATTTTGTATTATCCCCAACACACTTGTTGGTCCTTAATAAAGGGTTGTCTTTTGTACCAGGCTTCATGGTTTCCGAGGATTTGTTGGCTCAGGATGTTGCTTCTTTTTGTAGAACTTTGAATTTGAGATTATATTTTGGGGATTCTGGATACGATATGAATGAACGATTTACATATCACAAATCATCTTTTGTTCCACCCATGCATCCACTGGTACAACAGTTTCAAAACAACATTCTTAATGATCTTCATTTTTTTGGTTCTGATATTCAATTCAAATCCAATAATATCTCTCGAGCTGAACGTCAAGCTATTTTTGAACTACAGAACAATAAAAATATAGTCATCATTCCTGCTGACAAGGGGGGTGCGGTTGTAATCTTAAACTGGTGTGCTTATGACAAAGAGGCAAACAGACAGTTGTCTGACCCCAAATACTACTCCCTTATGGGGATTGACCCTACACCCAGGTTTCAAAAACACATAGAGAAATTCATACACTGGGCTAAAAATGAATGCATCATAACCCAGGACACTGCACAACAACTCATTGTTAATGAACCATCAACCCAATACATATATTTTCTGCCAAAGATTCATAAGGACCCTTTATCCCCTCCAGGGAGACCAATTGTTTCTGGAAGGGGCTATATTACAGAACCTCTTTCATTGTTCCTTACTAAACATCTCAAACCATTATTGGGCATGATAAGATCACGACTACACGACACCACCAGTTTCCTTCAGATCATTTCGGACAGCCAACTTGAGGAAGATTGGTTACTGTGTACTCTAGATGTCTGTGCTCTATACACCAACATCCCACACGAGTCTGGACTTGAGGCCCTGGCCTTTTGGTTGGATAGGGCTAATCTATATCCATCTACTTTCAATTCCTTTTTAATAGAATTAGCCAGACTGGTCCTTACCAGTAATGTTTTTTCTTATTTAGACAAATGTTACTGGCAAGTTAAGGGTACAGCTATGGGGGCATCCTTTGCCCCCATTTATGCGGATCTCTTTATGGCTTTCGTGGAACACCATATTATATATAACTCCAACAATAATACATTTTTACCATACATAGACATCTGGAGACGCTACCTTGACGATTGCTGGTTGGTTTGGACAGGCGAAATATACATGTTACATGAATTCGTTACATATCTAAACAACAACATCTGGGGCCTGGTATTTACTATCCAGTATGATCATCAACATATTACTTTTTTGGATGTTGCTGTCACCAAGTTAGCTGACAACACCTTATCTACTGAGGTTTTCAGAAAACATCCCGAGTACAATACCATTCTCCATGCCTCTAGTTTCCACCCACCACATGTCATACGCAACATTCCTAAATCTCAATTTATCAGAACCAAGCGTATTTGTTCAAATGCATTTTCTTATCAAACCCACAGGAAAGACCTTGTTAACAGATTTAAAACCAGGGGATATGGTATGGGCTATGTTCTAGCTGCCAGTAATATGGTTGAGTCCTATGATAGAAACAATCTATTAAAATACAACAAGCATGAACGGAATAAAGATTCCATCTTAAGATTCATGACTACTTATGCTAGGAACTCCAATCATCTGATAGATAGCGTACATAGACATTGGAATATCCTCAAATATGACCCAGACATAACCAGTCTCATACCAGACAAATGTCAATTTTCCTTTCGGAAGGGAAAGAATTTGGGTTCCTTTTTCAATCATTTTAAACATGGGCACAGGCACCAGGATCCCAATTCCATACAAACAACACTGACAGGGGAACCTTTGACAGGTTGCTACCCCTGTGGACACTGCATAAATTGTGACAAGATCAATAAGTCCAAACAATTTTCAAGCAGAAATTGCCCAGTAGTTTATGATTTGAGGTTTTTTGCAAACTGCAGCACCGACTGGGTCATTTATTTAGCCACCTGTCATTGTGGCTCATTTTATGTAGGACAAACATCCAGACCACTTAAAATCAGGATATCCGAACATATCAGCAACATCAAGAACAAAAGGCAAAATAATGCCTTATACAAACATTATTTAGCACATGCTTCTGCCAAATTCACCTTCATTATTATTGATAAAATAGTTGGCAGCAAGCACAATAAAACTGGATTACACTCCATTCTTAATACCAAAGGAAAAAAGTGGATAATCAAACTAGGGGGATTATTCCCACCTGGTCTTAATGAAAACCTTTGATTGAATTCAATTATCAATAATGATTTTATATGTGTGTGTATTTAAACCTTGGTCACCATTATGCATGTAACCAACACTGATGAAGGCTGTGTTTTTCCTGCCGAAACCGGTTTGTTTCTTTTTTGTAATGATTTAATATTCATTACAATTTCATTTGGACACTGTATGCTGGCTCTGTGTGTTTTTTGTTGTATAATTCAAGTAAATCCACAAAAATCCCAGTAGTGAAGGCAACGGACAACTTCTTCTTAACACTGAATAAAAGTCATATTGTTTTAGCGCACTGAATAAAAATCATATTGTTTTAGAAGAAGTTGTCCGTTGCCTTCACTACTGGGATTTTTGTGGATGAGCTAAAAATAATTGACTTCAGTAATTGTCCATGGTTTTGGTGTCAGTTATTTACTTCCATAATTGACTAAGGTTTTGGTGTCATTCAAATGGGATCCAATATTTGTCAGCCTGGGAGGATATGATTGACAGACCACATTGCTTCACCCTGGTTTGGCCTGTATCTGTCCCTTGTACAGTTTTAATTATTGGCAAAGACATTGCCCATCTCCCATATTACCAACTTGATAAATTGACCAACATAAGCATGCAAGAAAAGGGAAATATGAAAGCTTTACTGATCAGTGCTAGGAACCTGAACAAGAAAGTCCTCTTCAGCCTGGAGGATGTTGACATCTGTACAATGAATGAGACATAGCTTAAAACAACAGAGAGCACTCCAGCTGTGCAGGGCTACAGTGTCTTCCACACATTTAAATCTGCTGCCACCCAGGCAAAAGACAACCATAAAGCCTTCTTTGACTATGTTAGAAACCTCAGAATCAATGCTCAGTACTGGGCAGAGCTAATAGTGAGTGACATCACAGATTCAGGCCCGGAGGACATAGCCAATCTACCTTGAGATAAATATAGTTCAAACTTCACCCCACCCCCAATGTTAGCTAATCAAAAACCTGTGTTCACTTCCACAAACCTCGCAAAAACAAGTCCTCAAAAGTAGCATCCAAGGCCAAGAACACTTCTTCTAATGGGCTGCATAACATATCAGGATGCTTTCTGGCCAGCCTGAAACAGGACCTGTCAAATCCTCTGCAGAAGATGTTCAATATCAATCTCTAAACAGGCTTTGTACAGGAAGAATGGAGGACAGCAGTAATCAAACCCCTGGACAGATGGTGAGGCATCAACAGACCCACAGTAATTATAGATCCATAAGTCTGACTAGTCTCATCTGTAAGACTACAGAAAGGATAGTTATGGAATTAATAAACAAGGACACTGGTAAAGTACAAACTATTGAACCAAGTCAGTTTGGTTTTGTCAAGGGCAGATTCTGCTGCCTTAGCCTGGTAAACTTTGCCATGAATATTACTGAAGCAATGGATGAGGGAAAATGTGTACACCTCACATATCTAGTCTTTGCGAATGCATTCAACATCATCCCACATTCAGGTATAGGTTCATAGGTGTTTACTATTTAAAGGCCTTTTTAAGCCTAGCCATACATCTCAAATCTCTGACAACTTTTAATACCCTTGATAAGTGTAAGCAGGGGTTTGGGAGATGAAACATTTATAAGCTAGGTCCTGGGAGATGAACCATTTACAGGTTGTCTGTGTCTGTTAGAGACATAGGTGCCAAACTAGGGATGAATTTCCGGTTCCCCATCCAATTGTCCAGGTTCATAGTTTCATAGGTAGGTACTAGGCTATCTGCCAGAGGGCATGCATAAGCCTAGCCAGAGTGTGTCGGCTTTCGCTGCCCCATTGATTAATTAACTGAGCCTCTGTCAAGCAGAGCCAATGAAGTGATCCCAGGGGTGTATTTTCTGTTACCCATCCACTCATCAAGGCTTCTCTTGAAGAGTGTTAGTGAGGGGCTCTGCCTAATGTAGTTAGGAATTTTGTTCCAAAGCATGGGGAGTTTCTGTGACAGGAATCTATCTCTCCACCATGTTCTATTTATTGCTGTGATGAGGTTTAGCTCACTAGTGTGCGTAGCTTGCAGTGACTTGCATTTCTTTAGGTGGAGCATGTCCATCAATTCTGAGTTGGACATGGCTTTGTAAGTCAGGCAGAGATCACCTCTGAGTAAGCGATATGTCACTGAGTACAGCCAGAGTTTTTTCAGTCTGGCTGCACAGGACATATGTTTGAGGCCAGTAATCCTCTTGGTGAGGTGCTTTTGTGGTCTTTACAGCTGTTGGAAGTGTATTGTGAGGTACATCCCAAATGGGGCATTGTACTCTATGATGGATCTGATGAGTGACAAGTAGAGGGGCACTATAACCTCTTTATTTCTAGATGTGAACCCCTTAGTAATTAGATGGGCCACACTGAAGGATTTCCTAACTACTTTGGCAATATGATTGTCAAAGGAGAGATTACTGTCTACCTGGGTCTCCCGATCTCTTATTATCTCTTCTGTATTAAGGGGGGCTGCTGCCTATGTGGTAATTCATGGGTGTTTTGTTTTTCCCAAACGGGATGACTATGCATTTTTGGCATTTATCTTGAGGCCATGACTTTGACACAAGGTGTCTGTCTCAGTAAGGCCTTTTTGAAGGATGTCCGTTTCAGCCAGAGAGTCAATTATGGCTCCCAGTTTGCAGACATCGGCGAACTTGGTTAGCCATAGTCCTCCTGTGTTTGCCTGTACTTCTGAGAAATATATGCTGAACAGTAGGGGTCCCAGAACCGAGCCTTGCGGGACACCACTTGTGACTAGTTTAGAGCTGGACCTGGAGCTCACTATTCTTACCGTGTGAGTTCTGTCTGTAAGCAAGTTGGCAACCTATCTTATGAGATAGGGGTTTATGTTCAGGCTGGTGAGTTTTTCTATAATACCTGAGTGAGGAATGGTGTCAAACACCTTGACAAGATCAAGGTAGGCTCTGTGAACCACCTTTCCCTTGTCTATGGCTTGGTGACTGTCTTGAAGAAGTCAACTAGGTTTAGTAGGCATGATCTGCCCTTAACAAAGCCGAACTGGGTCGGGTCAAGTGTTTGGAGGTTCCCAATGTCTTTGTTAATGAGTTCCATGATGATGCGCTCCATAGCCTTGCAGACTAGGCTAGTCAGGCTTATGGGGCGATAGTTACCAGGGTCAGTTGTGGCCCCTCCATTGTGGAGCGAAATAACCGTTGCTGTGCACCATTCTATGAGCACGTAGCCTGTGGAGAGGCTGAGGTTGAACAGCGTGTTTAGGTGGGGGGTTAGTTCGTTCTGTAGTTCATGCAAGACACAGCCTGGGACACCATCTGGCCCCATTGATACTGTGTTTTTGGCTTTTGAAAGGGCTGTTTTTACCTGTGCTTCTATAATTTCTGGGACACTACACTTTTCTGGTATTGTTGTGGGCCCTTTTGAAGGTGAGAGGGAGGTGAAGTTTGCACTGAATCTATCTGCCAGGATGTTGGCAATATCAGTAGGTTCAGTATATTTTGTGCTATTTTGCACTAGCTCAGAGCATATCTGCAAGTTGCCACTTAGATTCTTGACATAGCTAAAGAAGGCTTTGTGGTTATCTTTCGAATCCTTGACTATTTTTCTTTCGAAGTTAGTCTTGGATGATTTTATGAGGGACCTTAGTTTCTTACTGATACTGATCAGGGATGTCTTTCCTTCTTGGGATTTGCTTTTTTCTGCACTAGTTTCCTCCTTTTGTTCTATAACCTGTTTATGGCAGGGGTCCACCAGACTGGTTTCATTCTCTTAGGGGAGTGAGTCTTGGTTTTGCTAGGGATGGCATGATCCATGCATCCTTGTAGGTGCTCATAGAGTGAAATTGTAAAGGATTCTGCATCTTGGGCAGTGTTATCCTTTAGCGTGGGGGCTGTGAAACTTACCAGCTCTGCCTTAAGTAAGGTGAAGTTTGCTTTAGAAAAGTTTTTCACTGTGGTTTCCTTGGTTGGGGGTGGTGGTGGGGTGTGGACATCCAGGGTGATTAGTTTATGGTTTGATTTAACCAGTGACGGGTTGACCTCCGGTATGGAACACCTGTCGCCCATGTTGGTGATGACCAGGTCCAATATGTTGTGGCCTCTGGTAGGTGAGTTTACCAGCTGATCCAGGGCATTTGAGTTGATAAATTCCAGGAAGCACTGAGCCTGGGAGTTTGTACTCAAGTAGTTTTCCCAGTTAATGGTAGGGTAATTGAAATTGCCCAATATCAGGGTGTTCGGTAGGACCTTCATGTTTTCCAGTGTCTCCAGAAAGGTGGAGTGGTGGTCCTGGGTCATGGAGGGTGATCTGTAGCAGGCCACAATTTGCATTGCAGATTTGCCTGATGTTAGCTGCACATGGATGATCTCAGAGGTATCATGCTGTGCCACTAACCTGGAGGTGTGGGTATCCTTGATGAATATGGATACACCCCCTCCTTTTGTGTTTTGGTCTGTGTTCTGTGGCCAAAATGTGTGGTATGAGTTATAGCCCAATAGTGCTGGAGTGCTCTCTGGAGCCTTGAACCAGGTTTCAGTTACTGCACAGATGTTGACATTCTCCATACTTAAGAGTGCTTCGAGCACATGCATTTTGAGATTTAAACTCCTGCCATTGAGTAGCATAACCCTCATTTTTTTACTTGTGCTGTTTACGGAGGTGAGTTTGAATTTTGAGCCTTGCCTAAAAAAGGCACTATGGGGGCAGCAAGAGCCTTGGCCAGTATTTGAAAGCCAAGGGGTGACAGGTGCAAGCCATCTCTTGCGAAGCAACACAGCTTGTCGAGCATGTCATCCCAGGTGGACAGACACTGGATCCCCTTTGAATGACATGAGAAGCATAGCCAATTGTTGAAATTGATATATATATTTTTTATACTGAGGTATCATTCTTGGTGAGGGCAGGATGCTACTCAGGGTCAGGGTCATACCCGCCTGGGCTACATGATCAGAGAGCTCTTCCATGTCTCTTTTCATGTAGACCAGGGAGGTATGTCTCAGGTCATTCACACCAACATGAACAATGACAGAGTCATATTTGTACTTGTTCTGGAGTGACCTCACTGCTTGTGTTATGTGGTGGATTCTGGCTCCTGACAGGCAGCTAACAGTAATCTTCACCTTGTCCAGCCTAGTGAGTGGGGCGTCAGTGTGCCTGACTATTGAGTCACTTATTACTAGTGTGTTAGGTATGTTATTTCGCCTTAAGGGCTGTGATTGTGCGGCACATTGATTTTGTTTTTTATGTGTTGTCTGGTTTGTAATGGGAAGTGCAGGTTTTGTGGGTGTCTGCTTTGGAACTCTCTGATGCTTTTGCAGGTTTTTATTTAGAGCCTCCATGTATGATTTTGTGTATTTATGTGTTTTTTTTTTTGCCAGGGCTGGTTTAGTAGGTCCATGTGAGGCTGGAGGTGTGGTGCAAGTGTTAACCTTCTCCTCATGACTGTCTGTTTCAGTCTTGGGTGGAGAGACCTTAGCCTCCAGTTTGGCTGTATAATTGCATCTCTCGCATATGTTAGTGTTTTGTGGTAGGAGGAGAGGGCTGTCTGTGTACATGAGGCAGTTGTAACATTGCCTCAGGATACCCAGATTCACCAGCTGGACTGGAGAGTACACCTGAAGTTGCCCTTTGGTCATGCCTGAATAGTAGGGTGAGCTGCTTAGTCACTTGGTTGGTGATGGGTGGATAAAAAGCCTTGTCCTGCTGGGCAGTCAAGTGTCAGGGTACATTAGTGCTTGCTATTAGGTCTGAGCTGGGTTAGGGAGGAACTCTGTTTCCCCAGTGATGAGGAGCCTCTTCCAGAGACAGGATAATCTCTGGCTACATACCTAGCTCTCCAGCAGGTTCTATTTATATCACAGGCAAGGTTTAAGGCTTTAGAATGGGTAATTCCGGTGCTGTTTGTTTTGTGTATATGCAGGAGGTCCATTAGAGTGGTGTCTGACAATGTCCTGTATGTCAGGCATAGATCTCCCCTCAGAAATGGGTTTACTTTAAAATGATGAAAACGTAAAATATCGAGCACTCACATGTGCAAAAAATCAGGAATTCCATATTTGTTTTTTTGGATTGCAGTACAGTGAAGATTGGAATATTTGCCCTTTTCTCACTGTAGTGCGATCTCGGAGTAGGAATATATATTTAGTGGGGGGAATACCAGTTTCGTGTTTATGATTTTTTGCTCATGTGAGCGCTCGATATTTTGATTTTTCATTGTTGTAATATATATCCTCAGAAACCTGTAGGAGACAGAACACATGGATAGAGCCTTGAGGCAATCTTCATAGGACATTTTACTTAAGCCCTGTATTCTTTTATTGAGGAACCTCTGTGAATGTTACAATTGTTGGATATGCCTGGTTAAGTACATACCAAAGGAGGCATTGTACTCAATGATAGGTCTGATGAATGCCAAATACAGTGGAACGATGACTCGTTCGACTTAGATGCCATACCTTGGTTTGTAAGTTGCACAACATAGAATGATTTCCTCACTACTGTAGACATGTGATAGTCAAAGGCCAGATTACTAATTATGTGTGTCCCTAAGTCCCTGACTACTGGGTCAAATCTAAGAGCGTGTTGTCAATATGATAGTTACCAGGGGTGGATGACTTCCTGGATGCTATTATGCATTTCATGGCATTTAGTTTTAGTCCATGGCTCTCTTACCAGTTGTTTGTCTGTGTCAGCCCCTTCTGGAGAACATTTATTTTTTCTCAAAAATTTTTTATTTTTCAAATACAGTTGAATAAATTCCATAGTATTTGTATATAACACCTTAAATAACTATGTACACTATTTACATCAGCCTGACACTATAACAGAGCTCAATATATACAATTACTTTATAGGTATAACAATCCAGTTATCAGAGTGTATCTGTTCAGTTATTGCAAAGTGTCTCGCAATGATAAGACTTTTTCCATGGATTGTTAATAAATGGCTTAGGATGAATCCTTAATTCTTTAATTTTAATTTCCAATAATGCTGTGGTCTTCAGTAGGCTGTAGAAGTCTTCCAAAGTTAGTATCGGGCTTGTATTCCATCTTCTTGTTATACACTTCCTTGAGATTGCAAGTAAAGGAGGATCTTCGTACACATTTAATAATACTAGAGCTTTAGACATGTTAAACGATTCCTGAAATAAAGCTTGTAAAAAGTTTTTAATACTATTCCAAAAATGGCTTAATTTTAACACAGTCGAAAAAATGTGATTCCAGTCTGCATTGTTTATTTGCTCACACCTCCAACATATTCCCTTTGTGGAATAATTAATTTTAGTAATTCTATTTGGAGTTAAGAATACTCTGTAAAAGCAACTGGTGAACATTTATGTCAGTGTGGGATTCAATGACAGCTTTTAATTTGCAATCATCAGCAAATTTAGTCATCCAGAGACCATTGACATTAGCCTTGACTTCAGAGAAGTAAATGCCAAAAAGAAGCAGACCAGGGATTGATCCCTGAGCACCCAGTGGTATATCTTAGCCGTAGACTCCAACCTAGGGAGAAATGTTAGGCAGCAGTAGAAAATGTATATCTGGCCATAGTATGGGCACTGCAGAAACTTCAGCCCTATTTATATGGAAGGAAATTCAGTGTAGTTACAGACCATAATCCCTTACCATGGCTACATTGAGTCAGTCAGAAAAATGCCAAGTTCTTAAGGTTTAGCCTAGGGTTGCAGGCATATGATATGACAGTGCAGCACCATAGTGGGAATAACAATGGCAATGCAGATGGGCTCTCAAGACAGGATATGGATTAATGTATTCTCAGATTGGTTTATTACTCTCAAGCAACATTTCTCAAGGGTCACTTGAAAAACTCACTTGACTCTTCAAAGAGGGAAGAGATGTGATTATGTGAGGTATTGCCAGCTATGCCAGGAGAGGTAGAGCAGTGGATGTGTAATGTATGTGCCAGCACAGCTAGCTGGAATTTTGTAAAGAATTCTATGTCATTTATATATTAAACTGATTTGTACAGATGATTGCATGGAAAAATGTATTTATAAACTTGCTTGTGTTAAAAATGTACCAACAGTGTGCTCTGCTGGACAGGAAAATAAATATGCATATATCATTGTAACTGTTAAAATGTAAATGTTTTAGCAGAGGATACTGAAACAGAACAGGTTAATCTCAATCCACCTAACTTTGAAAATAATTTGAAATTAAATTACCTTTTTTAGACCACAAAGATTGTATCTGGCAGTTCTCAAAGCAGCCAAAAAAGTATATACTGGGAAGCTTTCTGCACTGTCTTCGGGGTGAACTAATTGCTATTCTGGAAAGGTAGATATTTGAAATTGTTTCATGACTTCCAGGAGCTGCAGCAGATCTTAGCAAGGCTCTCTGTGTGTGTATTATTTACACCTGTGCTAAATCCTGACAGCTTCTTGTCAGGAAGTAGCATGGGAACCAGAAGTCAGATGACCAGATATATGTGATGCCATCACTAAAAATGATATTTTAATACTAGGTAAGACTAAAGACTTATTGCAGTCTGTTTTCAGAACCCGACAGAGAAGGAACCCTCACCTACTTCATCTTGCCTTGCTCTAGTAAGTGAAGCAGGGAATAGTAATTCTTTAGATCAGTCAGAAAAATATAGTAAGATTAGTTAAGTACTGTTTTTCTGTATCTATATGAATCTATTTGTCTGTGTTATTTTAATATTTTTTATGATTGAAACTCTGGTGTTTACTGTAAATAGATATTTAGCATGTTCATGCTATTTTCTTATTAAATATAAATATATTTAAAGTTTTCATTGTGACTGCTTGTTAGAGAATTAATCTCTGAGACTATATATATATATATATATATATATATATATATATATATGTGTGTGTGTGTGTGTGTGTGTGTGTGTGTGTGTATACACACACACACACACACACACATATATATATATATATATATATATATATATATATATATATATATATATATATTTGGTGACAGCTCTGGATGCTCCTGAAAGCCTTGCTGTTGGTCAAACTACCATTTGTATTAATATTAACTTTACTCAGTAGAATTGGGTACCCGTGCAAGAGCCTTAGAATAGCTGGCTTTGGATTGTCTAGTGATGGTGTAACTACCTTATAGTCTGGGCAGAACAGGGCATATCTAATAAATCTGTGCCAGCCTTTCCCAGGTGTGTGTGTGTGTGTGTGTGTGTGTGTGTGTGTGTGTGTGTGTGTGTGTGTGTGTGTGTGTGTGTGTGTGTGTGTGCGTGTGTGTGTGTGTGTGTGTGTGTGTGTGTGTGTGTGTGTGTGTGTGTGTGTGAAAATCAAATCTCAAAATGTGTGTGTCAGCTGTTTGGAGCAGGGACACAAAGCACTGGTTTCACACAGAGGGTGCTAGAGAACTTGGCTTGAACATTCGACTGGGTTAACTCTATAGCCATGCCAGTGGGGAGTCTTACTGGGGACCTGGAGGGAGAAGGATAGGGAAATCCAGACCCTGGACTGATTGTGTTTCCTGTGTGCTCTTAAGGGAAATTGTGCTTGATGCAGAGAACTGTATCTGGAAATACTGGATGTATCCATTTTTGTTCTAAGTGAACATCCCTCTCCAGTGCCAGTGGTGAGGATTCAGCCTCCTTGCTTATTGGCCCAGAGTGGGGACATCACAGTGTTTTTGGTGATTTCAAGTGAGAATCAATATTTCAAAGAGAATAGTATGTTTTATATATTTTTATTTACTTCATTCACAGATGCTCCATGGCAGTGTTTTATGCAGGAAAAAAAAAAACATGTTTTAGGGTATTTTTAAAGATGTGTTGAGATTTTTTTTTGTTGCTATACATTTTGAAGAAACTCACATGGAGTTCAAGAACTTGCATGAAACCATGTTATTGCCCAGCACTGAATGAGCATAGACTAACACAGCACACAAGCAAACTCACTTTATGTAGTAATGCACAGGCTCACTTTTATGGACCTCATATAACATTTCTCAGTTTAACACACTTTGTACAAAGTAACTTCATTAATATTCAGCAGTTTTTGCACTGATTGGCCACAGCAGTCAGAGTGCATACTGTAAATCCTCCACTAACCATAATAATATGACTGGTAGGGAATATAACTAGAATTTCCAAGTTTTCTGCTTCTTTAATCAGAGAAAAGAAATTAAAGTATCAATATTTTGTAAGACAAACTTCTAACTCATCTTAATTGCATAATTCAATGTTGGGAGTGTCTTATTGTATAAAACGATTTTAATAGAAAGGAAAGATATACTCTGTAAAAAGGCTAATGGCAGCCGAGTCGATAGAAGATTTTACTGTGCTTTTTTCTTGTTTTAATAAAAGTCTGTGACAATTTCAAGCTTGTGACTCTCTGGCCAGTGGCATGTGTGGTTTTTCATCAACTTTGAGTGACATACTTTGCATTATGTGAAGAAGAAAACAATTCCAAGCGCTATTCTCTAGAATACATTTCTATCCCTCCAGCATGTTCTGTTTATGCCGCAGAAAAGATTAAGCTCAATTGAGTGTTTATGCCACCAATGGACTTGCAAATGTGCTGTAGGTCAAAAAGGATGGGGTCAAGTGAAGCTCTGTAATTGAGGCAGAGTTTGCCCCTCAGTAGCCTGTACAATACTGAGAATGTAGCCAAGACTTTGAGACAACGAGTAAAGATTTTATGATTTATTCCCTTGATTTTCTTATTGAAAAAGCACTGTATTCATTCAAGTTGTGTCAACTGCTTGAACAGGTACATACCAAAGGGGGTGCAATACCAAATGACTGGTCTAATAAACGGTGAATACATTGGAATCATCACATCTATTGACCTGGAAGATATGCCCTTCCTAATAAGCTGTGCAATGAAAATGGCCATTTTCACAACAGAGGATACACAATGATTGAAGGACAACTCATTATCTACATAGGTTACCAGGTTCCTAAATACTATTTGTTTAGGAAAGGCCTTCTTGGAGGATCTTGTCAACTTCTGGACAGTTTATGATCGCACTAAGTTTATAGTCATCTGCAAACTTCCTCAGACATAAATGCTTAGCATTAGCTTTGACCTCCATGAAGTAAATAACAGAGGGGACTGGCCCAAAGACTAAACCCTGGAGTATACACCTAGTGCAGGTCTTTTGGGGAAGGTAAAGATGCTCCCCCAATTTCCTGGATTCTAATAGTAATCCAGTTTGCTATCCAATGAGTTACTTAGAAATTTACATTTAGCTGGATTATTTTATCAACTAAAAATAAAACCTGGACCCCCAGCTAAACATGGAAAATTCAGGAACTACTCTAAGGCTAACCTCCTGCTATTAAGAGGTAGCCTGCCAAAATTTCAAATCTCCATAAACCATGAGAACACTGTACGAGCATGCAATAGACTTCCCATACATGTCAAACAGAGCACCTCACTGGCCCTCTTCAAGAGAAATCTTCATGAGTGGATGGGAAATAGAAAATTCACCCCCGGGATCACCCCAGTGGCTCTACTTGACAGAGGCACTGGAAACTAAGGTCAGATGTCAGAATGCCACAGTAATCCTATGGGCTATGGGCTAGGCTTGTAAAGGCTCCAGGGCCATTAGCCTAGTACACACCTATGAACCTATATTAATAGCTACATAGTGGCAGATGTATCCACCAGGAAGAAGTACAGCATTAACTCAAAAAACAAGCCACCCTGCTGGAATCACAAAATCAATAGGGTGTGTAAGAGAAGGAAGAAAATCATGGAAAAAATAGGAGGTGCAGCACCCAGCAGGATAAAAGCACTCTCATCAAACTAAACAAACATATCTGAGGGCAAATAAAGTCTACTAAAGCCAAATTTGAGGTGAATTTGGCCTTGCAGGACAAGGACAACCACAAGGCATTTTTTTAGCTATGTCTGCAACCTCAGAGGCAATACACAATTGTGTGCAGAGCGCATTGTAAATGGAGCCACCTATACTGAGCCAGAAGATATAAAAAACCTACTGGCTAATAAATTAATCTCCAACTTTACCCCTCCCCCAACCTTCCATCAGGAAATACCATCAAATATAATTCCCCCTGCTATCACTAGGGAACAGGTCCTTAATGATCTCTCTAAGGCCAAGAACAGTGCATCAGTGGGCCCAAACAATAGCCCAGGATGCTTTCTGAATAGCATACAACATGACGTATCAGCACCTCTGGAATTGTTATTTAACAGTAGCCTGCAAACAGGCTAAATTGCCTCAAGAATGGAGAACAGTAACAGTGATCCTTCTGCACAAAGGTGGGCCATCTATTGGACCTGGAAACTACAGACCCATAAGTTTCACTAATCTTATATGTAAGTCATGGAAAGAATTATCATGGAAATGATCAGTAGTGATATAGTAAAACTCCAGGTACTGGACCCAGCCCAGTTTGGTTTCATCAAGGGCAGATCATGCATACTCAACTTGGTGGACTTCTTTGAGAAGGACACCAGAGCAATGGATGAGGGCAAATGGTTCACCCTGCATACCTTGACCTGGCCAAGGCATTTGACACAATACCTCACTTGGGCATTGTTGACAAACTCAAGAGGTTGGGTACAAGCTCGTATGTCACCCAGTGGATAGCCAACTGGCTCACAGCCAAGACCCAGGAAGTTAGAACTGGGGACCTCACCTCTACAAAGAGGCTAGTCACAAGTGGAGTCCCTCAGGGATCAGTCTTTGGACTGCTCCTTTTTGGCATTTACTTCTCTGAAGTCAAGGTCAATGTCAGTGGTCTCTGGCTGACTAAATCTGAAGATGATTGCAAATTAGGAGCTGTCATTGAATCGCCCACTGACACAAATGTTCTCCAGGAGGAGCTGACACAGACAAACAACTGGTGCCAGAGCCATGGACTAAAGCTAAATGCCAAGAAATGCAAAATAGTATCCTTTGGGAAGTTATCCATCCCTAGTAACTATCATATTGACAATACACCCCTTAGAGTTGACCCAGTAGTTAGAGACTTAGGGACACACATAGATAGTAATCGAGCCTTTGATCATCATGTGCCAACAGTGGTGCAGAAATCATTTTATGTTGCACAACTTATAAACTAAGGTATGGCATCTAAGTCCAAGGAAGTAATTGTTCCACTGTATTTGGCATTCATCAGACCTTTCACTGAATACAATGTCCCTTTTTTTATGTACGTAGCCAGGCATATCCAACAATTGGAAGGTCTACAGAGGTTCCTCACTAAAAGAATACAGGGTGTAAGTAATATGTCCTATGCAGACTGCCTCAAGGCCCTATCCATGTATTCTGTCTCCTACAGGCTTTTGAGGGGAGATCTATGCCTGGCATACAGGGCATTGTCACACCCCACTCTGATGGACGTCCTGCATATCCACAAAACAAACAGCACCAGAATTACCCATTCTAAATACTTAAACCTTGCCTGTGATATAAATAGGACTTGCTGGAGAGATAGGTACAGTATGTATCCCAGAGACTGCTCCATCTATGGAACAGGCTCCTCATCCATGTGAAGAAGTGTTCCTCCCTAACCCAGTTCAAGTGCAACTTGGACAATTGGATGGGAAACCTATGTCTGTAATGGACACAGGTAAGCTGTAAATGGTTCATCTCCCAGGCCCATACTTACACTTATCATGGGTAGCAGAACTTGTCAGAGATTCGAGATGCATGACTAGGCATAAAAAGGCCCTTGTGGTCATTAGCCTAGTAAACACCTATGAACCTATAAAGGGTGAAAAATCTGTGGATTCCTGGGGTAATTTCTGTATGCAAACAGCAGATGGGGCAAAAGTTTGTCACATTATCTTTTAAACTGGTCTGCAAATGCCCTTAAAATGTTTTTTAGTGTAGAGTTCAATATCTCCACAAAACCATTGGCCTTGGGATGGTAGGTGGTGGTTTTTAGGTGCTTCACCCCAGAGCATTTCTACAGACAAGCCAGAAGGTCTGACATGAAATTGGCACCTCTGTCAGTCAGTATTTCTCTGAAAATGTCTAACAAAGCAGTTCACACCTTCCCTGCTTCAATGGAGGACAGATCCACTACCTCAGAGTAGTAGCATAATCTACTATCACCAGAAAATACTTCTTCCCTGTGGAATTTGGGGTACTCAGAGACTCCACAATATCCATAGCTAACATCTGAAATGGCTCCGACTTGCCTACTTTTTGGTACTGTAAACAGGTCCTACAGTTCCCTGTTGTATCTCTTGCAATCCCAGGCCAATAATAGTTCTGGATAATATGTCTCTTGGTATGCTTTATGCCCATATGAGCTGCAAAAGTAATGTCATGGGCCATGGCTAGAAGTGTCAGATAGTATTCTCTAGGCATACCAACTGCTGTAGTACCTCACCCTCTAGCCTTGCCTCAGGGGTCCACTCTCTATATAGTAACCCTTTGTTCCAGTATACAGACTCCTCTTTTCCCCTGAGAATCAGGTGCCTCCCTAGCTACCTCCCTCAAGTCTCTCAGTGTAGGGTCCAAGAGCTGAGCCTGTCTCAGCTCTCTCTTTGTAACCCTTCCCAGCTCCCTTCCACAGGAAATCTGGTATCCTCTGACAGCAGTGCATCACTGTCAACTTGGGTACTACCAGTCACCTCTGCTCTAGCAGTCACTCTGTCTAAGGGGAAAACTAGTGCCTATCAGTAGCTGTGTCTCACCTTCAGGCTCATGGCTACAGGGTAGCTCCCTCGATGAAATAGCCACCCCACCAGCCCTAGCTTCAGGTGTGGGATCTGTCTGGGTCTCCCACAGGTGACCAGACCCACATGCCTGTTTCCAAGCCTGACTGTGTCTAACTGCATGCACACAAGGTACTGCATTATCAAAATCAGTCCCTATCAAGACATCTGCAGGAATATCTTTACACACATCGACCTGCTTGCTTCCTTTTCCACCCTCCCAGTCAAGGTGAACCCTGGTTAAAGGCATTTGGAATGGGATCCATCCTAAAGCTCTGACCACAGTGAAAGTGCACAAGCAACTGCTGCTTCTCTTTAGACACTGCAGGCTTCACAATGGTTATTTCAGATGCTATGTCTCTCTCAGCCATGACTTGTTTTCCATCTAAGATAGGATATAACCTCTGGTGATAATTTGGTACCGCTGTTTTCTCTAGACAACTCACCACTGGCCTACTGTTATTTCCACGTGCTAGCTCCCCCAACTTTTGTTCGCCAGATTGCCTCCATGGACATCTATATGATACTTGGCCCCACTGGTTACATCCCCCTTTTTTCTCAGCTCATCTGCAGAGTTACACTTTCGTACCCAGAAACCTTTAGCAACATTATACTGTTTACATACTCTTTCAAATATATGAGTACAACTATCAAAATTATCACCCTCTGTAAATTGTGGAAAACATTTACTGATCTTTATTGCTTCTGGGGTTTGGTTATTCCCTTCCCCATTACCTCCATGACCCTGGTGAAGAGTCAGCATCTTCCTCTTATGTTGCTGCTGTTTCTTATTTTCTTGGCCTCCAAATTCTGTAGTCTGTCTTCTGATTCTAATTTCAAATGTTTGGCCTCCAGTTCAAGTATCTTTAACTCCAGATGGATTCTTAAGTCCTCTGAGGGAAAAGGTGAACTGTCCTGTTTCTGGGGGCTGCAAATTCCCATCACTAGACTGGTTATCCTCCTGGTTGCTGGCCTGAGCTGTGACTAAGGCTGAAATCATTTCCTCTTTACCCTGGTTGGCATGCAACAGTCCTTGGGCTTCACACACCTTTGCCAACTGTTTCTTTGTCAGCTTGCCATAAGCCTCATCTTTGCCTGCTTTCTCTGATTAAACAAAAATAACAAAACAAAATAAAAGAAACTGTTGTGGTAATGAAACTCTGTATGTTTACCTTGTGACTGCTGAGAGGACACACTTTCAGTGACAACTGCCTACAGGCTACAGAAGTTCAATTATTATATGAGTTATACTAATGGAAAAGGTCCATGCCAGACATCTGCAGAAGTAAACAGGCCATTATTAAGAAAAGTAATAGTTTCTTGTTATTGCTATAATATCCTGCCACTGCCACCAATATGTGATATCCCCACTCTTGGCCAGTAATCAAGGCCCTGAATCCTCACTACTGGCACTGGAGAGGGGCATTCACATGGAACAAAAATGAATACCCCCAGTATTTCCAGATTCAGCTCTCTGCATCAAGCACAA
The DNA here is from genome assembly GCF_019279795.1 of Protopterus annectens. Taxonomy (NCBI): domain Eukaryota; kingdom Metazoa; phylum Chordata; order Ceratodontiformes; family Protopteridae; genus Protopterus; species Protopterus annectens. Next base: position 1,711,348,383 of record NC_056732.1, read on the forward strand.
AATCACCCTTTAAGAGCACACAGGGAACACACTCAGTCTGGTGTCTGGATTTCTCTATCTGTCTCGCTCCAGGTCCTGAATAAGACTCTCCACTGGCACAGCTATAGAGTTGAGACATCAGCCGAGTGTCCAGGCCAAGTTCTCTAGCAGCCTCTGTGTGAAACCAATGCTTCACGTCCCTACTCCAAACAGGTGACATACACACACTCTTTGAGATTTGATTTTTACACACACAATAAACCAAAAATAGGCACCGGAGACCAGCAGATCCAACACACAAGTACTTTAATCATGAAACACCATAAAAATGAACACACAAGCACAAAAAGCTAAACCTAAAATCTCTTTCTGTTCCCTAACTCTCAAGCTCCCTTCACACTCCAATACCCTAAAACCTCTGCCACTTCCTAATCCTAAAATCTCACTCCCTCTCCATGTCTGCTGCACTTACTTTACTCACACTCGAATAATATGTTTGAACAAAGTGCGGTAGCTGCTAGCTCATATTCATATTCAAGTTTAATTACAAAAGGCAGCCTATATGAGCTACAAGACTCTTGAGTCCCTGGATTTTAGGTTTTGGAGCACATGGGACTTAAAATCTTGTAGTAGACCCTAGTGGTATACATTGCAGTATGTAAGACATGAAAGTTTTTATACAGGCCACAACAAAAGACAAATTGAATAAAAGGGTAAGCAAACATTTTTATGCTATAAAAAGAAGAAATATTAACAATGCCTTGTTCAAACATTCAGAATGTTGTGGAAATTATGCACATTTTTTGTTTTGTTTTTGTTGTAGAGTCTGTAAGAGATGAAGCTCTGGCTTTTTTTAAACTGCTGTGGATTCAATGACTCAGTAAATCCTATTTGCACCTTGTGATTCAATTAATCTGTCTGGACAAACCTTTTTTTCAGTTTATCTCAATAAAGGCTTGACTAAATCTACTAGAATCACTAACCTTAATAATCTTGTTGGTTCACCATTACCTCCTTTACACCTAATGCTGCTAGTGCTCTCGCAAGTATGGCATAGGTGCAGGGCCAAAATTCAAAGCTCAAAAAACAAAAAATGGCCAGCAATCCACATCAGCTATACTTAATATAAAGAATGTAGAGGCATTTAATGAGCAAGTCAAACCAGTTTCAACCAAAAGCCTTCTTCAGTGCATACCACATTAAAGTGCACGCACACACACACACACACACACACACACACACACACACACACACACACACACACACACACACACACACATATATATATATATATATATATATATATATATATATATATATATATATATATACTCGTCCCCCACCCCCCAAATTTAAAGAGAACAAGGTCCAGGAGAAAACAAAGCACCTAATCTATTAGTCCAACTCCGTTCTTTCTTATTTAATAATTCATGCCACCCCCAACTTATTCAACCCTTTGAAATGATTATGATCTATGGCTGTAAATCTAAATGATGCAATGGGATGCTTGAGGGTATGCTTATATAAAGTACTAGATGTATGACGTACATGACATAGATGTGGGGTACATGAATTATTAAATAAGAATGAACGGAGTTGGATCATTAGATTAGGTACTTTGTTTTCTCCTGAACTTAAAGATGTACTGTGATTGGTTCTCTTTAAATTTGGGGTGACGGGTGAGAATTATTGCTTTTGGCACTGAAGAAGGCTTTTGGCCGAAACCAGTTTGCCTTGCTCATTAAATGCCTCTTTATTAAGTATTAATAAAGTGTATTTTTATTGCTGATGTGGAGTGCCGGCTGTTTTTTTTTGTTTTTTGAGCTTTGAATTTTGGTCCTGCACCACTACTTAATGTGTCAGAGGAGTTCTGTAGTTTATGTGTGTTTCGGCTAATGCTGTTGGCAGTTCATTGGCATTCAGACAATTGCCTTGCTCAGCTTCTCCTTTGGAGGCCATTGCTCATGTTTCTGTTGCTGTAGCTGCTTTTTTTAAATAGATTTCTAGATAAGACAGATTTAGTGAACCTGTTAACTGGCTTGGTATCTGATAAAGACTATATCAGGATTTTTGCGGATATTGGATTTAATTTATCTTCTGACAACGTACCAGATACTGTTTTTTCACAAACTTTTACATGTATATAAGCCTTTAACAAGCTGAGAGGAACTATGAAAAAATTATGTTCCAGTGTTTGGCATTTAAAATTATTGAAAGCATATGAATCTAAAGGTCATTACCCTGGGGGTTTACGTGCACTTATGCAAATGATCGTACATGATATCAATGAGACTTTAACAAAGGACTGGTTTAAAGTTCAGGAAGTGATTTATATGATATTTGTAAAAACTTTAAAGTCAAAATCAAAGTAAATTTTATTGTCATTCAGAAATTACAGAAGTGCAAAAACTGAATGAATTTCCATGTCTCCAGATTCAATGTGCAGACTACATGTAGACTATTTTCACAGACCTAGGTTCATAGATTAGTACTAAGCTAACTGCCCTTGCGAGCCCTTTTCAGCCTAGCCAATTATCCCTTGTAAGACTCAAACCCTGCACCTTGTGTTTGTAAGGCAAACACCTTAACCATTAGGCCACCCTCCCAACATATGCACATATAACACTTAGCTATTACATCACAGACATACAGGTAGACAGACTAATACTGCACATATTTAGAAACACATTTTATCACTTTTGCAGTGATCACTTACTTGCATGAGATTTTAGTAAAATGCACGGGTACCTGATTAAGACATTGCATTGATCCTTGCACAGAAAGAGACATTTAAGTATTGCCCTATGAACATTAGAATATTGCACTATGGACCTTAGAGTATTGCACTATGGTTAATTTACAAATTCGCAACATGTATTGCACTGAAAGAAGAGAGATTTTACTGTATTGCTACTGCCCTAGATGGACTGTAAGTTGCAGTAATGGTGGATACTGCGCAAAGTATTAGATGAGACTGGTAACGAGGTTAATGTGCAATTTGACACAAGCTTCTACAGTTTCTACTGACCCATATGACCATCATGGAGTGTAGTGGCATAGTATATAGTTTAGTGGCTTTCTATGAGAGTCAAATCTTTAAAATTATGTTAGAAGTCACTAATGTTGTGGAGACTGTAAAAACCTTTCAGGTACATGGGAATTATAAAGAACAAATTGCTCTGCTGTCTTCAGGACTTGCATCTTTTGAACAGGAATTACAAACATGTAAGCTTAAAATTTTTAAGAGAGATGCTAAGGATTACAATGATGGCAAGCCATTCGCTTATCAAGAGAGATGCTGAGGATTGCAATGATGGCAAGCCATTCGCTTGTCAGAAATCGGTTAAATTTCAGCAGAACAACAGGGAATATGCTTGTGATTGAGGTAGTCTAAAGGACAAACGTAAGAGGCCTGGGTCAATTTTAAAACAGGCAGGTAGTTCATTGGAGACTTTAGCAGAGGAATCCTCTTCTGCCATAGATACACATGTGGAACTAATTACGGACTCTCCTGTTTCCAAAAAGAAGAATTGTCTTAACTCTTTACATTTAGAAAAAGAGCCGGATGTAAACATTCTAAAAGAAGCAACTACGTTAGAATCATTAATGGTATATGTGCACATTAGATGTCAAAGCATTATACACAATTATTCCACATTGGGTTGGTTTACTGGCAATAGAGTTCTGGTTAGAAAAGATTCCTTTATATAGCCCTGGGTTTAACACTTTATCTTGTTTGTTTAGCTGAACATATGTTAACTAAAAATGTGCTTTACTTCAATGGTGACTGCTTTTTGCAATTAAAAGGCACAGCTATGGGGGCATCCTTTGTGCCTATTTATGCAGGCCTGTCCATGGGGTATTTAGAACAAAATTTGATTTATGATGTTAGTCATAACATTTATTTACAAGAAATAGGCATTTGGCACTGTTATCTTGATGACTGTTGGATGGTATGGAAATCTGATATTACCTAGCTACAGGAATTTGTACAATATTTGAATGATAACAAATCAGGGTTACAATTTAATCTAAATTATAGTTTGAGTCAGATCTCCTTACTAGATGTTAAGGTGGCTAAGTAACCTGATAGCACATTGTCTACCTCTTTGTTTTGGAAGGAGTTTCATTATAACTTCTTTTCAGAGAATACCACCTATCATTCACCCCATATAATTAAAAATATCCCTAAGTCCTAATTTGTAAGGGTCAAATGGATTTGTTCCTAAACCGAGGAGTTAGATAAACATACGGTGGAAATGGAAGCAAGAATTCTAGCTGGAGGTTATAAACTGGATGAAATTCATTGTGGACATAATTTTGCTAGTTCCATGGATAGATCTTCCTTATATTATGGAGTAAAACAAAAGCAGGATGCTCCAATATGTATTATTGCCAACTTTGGACGTATTGGAGGATACTTTTGTCAGATAATAAGCTAGCAAAGTTGTTACCTACATATTGTACATTTTCCTGTAGATAGGGGAAAACTGTTGATAATTATATGAACCATTTTAAAAACATTTTTCATTCTGATTTAGTTGTGCAACACCCTATTGAAGAGACACAATTAGTAGGCAGTTTTCCATGTGGATGCTGCTCAGCTTGTAAGTTTGTTATGAAAATAAAATAATTTTCATCTCCTAATACATCTCATGTTTTTGACATTCATTGTAGGAATGCCTGTGTATCTGTATGGGTTATATATTTAGTTGAATGTAGTTGCTCTGCATTTAATATAGGACAAACTTCCAGATAATTCAAAATACACATCTTTGAACACTTTAGTGATATTAGAAATTGTCACACATCTAGTGATTTATAGAAGCGTAACCTCAAGCATCCTGTTGTTTCATTTCGATTTACTGCCATAGATCGTAATTGTTTCAAAGGGTTGAATAAGTTGAGGTGGCACGAATTATTAAATAAAAAAGAATGGGGATGGATTATTAAATTGGGTGCTTTGTTTTCTCCTGGACTTAATGATGTACTGTGACTGGTTCTCTTAAAATTTTGGGGGGGGGGGGGGTGGGTATATATATATATATATATATATATATATATATATATATATGTATATATATATATACACATATATGTGTGTGTGTGTGTGTGTGTGTGTGTGTGTGTGTGTGTGTGTGTGTGTGTGCTTTAATGTAGTATAATTTACGTATTTATTGCTTTTGGCACTGAAGAAGGCTTTTGGCCAAAACCGGTTTCCCTTGCTCATTAAATGCCTCTACATGCTTTTTATTAAGTGTTAATAAAGTGTATTTTTATTGCTGAAGCGGAGTGCTGGCTGTTTTTTTTTTCCTTACCAAAGCCTCTGTATCTATTAAATGTCTGGGGGCTAGGACCCCCCCCCCATTAATTTGCCTAGAAGTTGTTTAGCTGCTGTTAATCTTCCTGAAACCTTCAAAACACTAAAGCCCACCCTGCAGTCCAGTCATGTACTTGACCTGGGAACTATCTTACTTTAGTGACACTCCTTCTCAGGAACTGTAACAGTGCTTGTTTAATCAATGGCTTGTGAGGAGAAATAGATGAACAAGTAAATGTATGACCTATTTTGGAATCATCATTGCATATAGTGTAGCTTGGGCAAGATACATGGAATATTTGAAAGGAAAAATAAATAAACATCATACTGCCCTGCAGACAATGGATGCAATATTGGGAGATTTGACCGTTAAATCTCCACTAGTGTTAGTAAAAAATGAAAATATACCCATTTGTAACACTTGGTGCAGAACTGAAGCTAAACAATAAAGACATTAATCCATTCAATTCAGTGTTTAAGGATGAAGGAAGGCTACGTGACTCCCAGGATCGTTTCTTGAGCTACATCTTCAAAGATATGAATTTCATGTAATCAGGGAGAGAACACGGATTGACAGCAAGTTATTAGCTGGGTGGATCTATATGGTGAAATTAGGGCAGATATTATAGTAGAAATATGGAATGAAATACTGCTCAGGTATTAAAAATCCAATTTATTGGAAAAAACTGAAAATCTCTTAAGCATGTATAGGTTGACATACCTGAGCAACTATCTTAAAAAGAAAATCAAAGTAAAGGAAAACATATGTTACTTATTAAGGGGGAGTTTGTGAAGTGACTGAATTTATGTAACAACTGAGAATATCTGCCAGAAATAAGACACTAAAACTTAGGAAGTACATATGAAATCCATCTTGTCAATATATGGGCAAATAGCATAAGTGGTGATAAAACTCAGATAACTGCCCTTGTGAGATGAAAGGAAAAAGAAAGCTTGACAAAAGCATTAGTACAATCTTGTGCCTATGGGGAGAAACAAGTACTTGGCTTCAAAAAGTGATGGAATGAACAGAACATGACTAACAGAAGATTCACAAATTCGTAAGTTAAGTAAGAATTAACATTGTTAAAATTAAGGAAGCTGCTTAGGACTTAAATGTCTTTTTTGAGAATTATTGTAACAGTTGTTAAAACAAGTAATTTAGTAAACATGAAAATTGAAACAAAAGCCTACTCATTGCTGACATTTTAAATAAATTATTTTATTTGTATTCATGATTAAATGAGTGCTATGTTGTTGATGTATTGTACTGCATTCATTTAAGGGAAAATTAAGAATGACTATGGCAATGGCCTTTGCCTGTCTTACACTGTGTTAAAATTAGTATGCTGTATGTTCACAGTGGGTTTAGTATTATATTAAGCTATATTCTGGTGGTGGCAGAGATGGCTATGGGAGAAATTCATAACAAAGTGATACACAAAAAAAGAAAGCTGAAAGTGAACATTGTTTTTTTCAGTTGCTGCTCCAGTGAATGAAAAACAGCAACAGAATTATTTTTGTAGAGGACAGAGTCCCCCTTCTCCTCTAAACTGGGTGATACCCCCGCCATGTATCACTGTACATTACATAACATGTATGCCAACACCCCAAAGAGAAGGGAAATTTATTTATTTTATTTAACATTTGTTTATGGGTCTATATTAGAACACCGAACCTTCAAAATGTAGAGTGTTCTAATATCGAACCCTATGAATTGAAAATTTAAAACATTGAACATTCAGAACAGCAAATTTTTTCCTAGGGAAAAAATTTGCTGTTCCAAAACACATACACACAACACAAGCACACCAAACATCAGCAATACACACACATACACCTAAACTCTTACAACTAACCCTACACTAAACTATACATACACCACTAACTATCCACTTACCTTAACCCAAGCCCTAACCCTAAGGTCCGTCACTATCGCACAGTCAACTCACCCGCCCCCTAACCCTAATTCACCTACCCCACCCTAACCCTCACATCCACACAATCGCACACTTACCTGAACCCGACCCGTAACTTTCCACCACAGTGCTGAAAATACAGAAGAAACAGAAACGGACAACTGAATTCTTTCCCTAGGAAAAAAAATTGGTTTTCTGTTTCTTCGATATTTTCAGCGTTCGCTAAAAACAGGTCGATATTAGAACACTTGACATTTTGAATGTTCGGTATTCTAACATAGACCCTTCATTTACTGGGAAAGTCCAGCTTGGAACAAAGCCAAGTTTCAGCAGAGGCCCAGGGAGAAACACTTCAGATGCATGTCTTTGTAACATGGGAGGAAACCCACACAAACACAGGGAGGACATGCAGACTCCACACAGAAGGCACCCCAGCTGAGAACTGAACTGGAGAACCTGTTGCTGTGATGTGACAATGCTACCGCTGCACCACTGTGCTGTCCAAATAAAAAATAAAATCACTGTGTGCAAATTTAAATACACTTTTCCCCTGGACTGTGGCAGGCTCAGCTGTTACTATAAGCAGATTTTTTTTTTTATTCAGATTTTTACTGTTGTGTTCCAATATGCTTCCATTTGACCTTTAATTGTAACCACACATGCTAGTTTGTTCAGTCATTTCGTCTGGCACTAATGTGTGCAAGTTATTTGTTTATTTAAAGTTCTGCTCATTCGCTATGGTTGCAATTTATGAAAAGGGCGTGTAGAATAATTTGCTCGCTTACAGTCAGTATATTTGAGAATGGTAAAGAAATACTCTACTTTTGTGCATGCAATGATTGAATGAATGATTGTTGGCTGTAATACGTTGCAAACTAGAATTAGAAGGTGGACTGCAAAACACAGGTGGACTGCATAACATACAGGTGAAAATGTTGTCATTAAGTAAACTGGAGGTTCATTCAGTTACATCTTACAACAGGTATGGATGTGAACTAGGGTATGAAATTACCTGTGTTGGTCTACTTACCTTTATGTTGCACAGAAATCTAAAAAAAAAAAAAACAAACTACAGTTGAAATGCAGTCATTGTGGCTGCGAGTCATACAAAGTACAGACATCGGTATGGACTAACAAAAAGGAAGAAATTACTATGAGAGAGTAGGACAGGAACAGACATTTTTGATGAAGTATCACATTTTTATGATGTAAGGAGTTTTGAAGAGGGATATCACCATGGTTTGACAATAACAGTCCCAGTTAGGAAGCCACCCAGTCAAAACCTTCAGGAGACCTAAAATGTTAATTAATATGCTGTAATCAGTGCTTATAAAATTTACATTTATACTTTTACAACACTAACTACCTGTACACTCATATTACTCAAAATGTTCCACATCAAAGCTGAGACATAGTGCTATGTAACTGCCTATAATGCTTTAACATTATCTGTTGTCTGTCTTTGCAGAGTACATTTATGGCACAATAGCGACATTCATTATTTGCCTTTTTGCCCTCTTTGGAATTACTGTTTTACTCTGCACAACATGTAGCAGTATGTATCAATACGTCATTCAGTTTTTTGTTAGCCTGGCTGTCGGATCACTTACAGGTGACTCTGTACTGCACCTGATACCCAAGGTATGGAGTTCACAATGCATTATATATATATCTGACATTGTGTAATGTGCTTAATATTTATGGAGGTGACACATACTTCATGCTACAACTGATGGTGTGCTTTCTGATTTACAGTTCCTGGGCTTGCATGGACACTCTGAAGATGGAAATGACCACAGCTCTGAGGACAAAATATATACCTGGAAATTGCTGTCACTTCTAGGTGGACTATATGCATTTTTTCTCTTGGAGAAGTTGTTTGACATTCTGCTCAGTGGTCATGGACATGTAGGTATTTACAGCAGGAACAGCTACTGGTAAAACATCACATGTAGCTTCTGAGGTGAAGCATGGCTATCACTATTGTGAGTAGCTTACTGTAACTACTGAATGAATCAAATATATCAGCAGTCATCATCAAAATGTCAGTAAATATCATCTTATACAAATTAATGTAAGGTTAGGATTATATAACAAGGTCTTTCTGAACAATGGTTTTCATGACGTTTTTTTAACAGTGAATGCCAAAATCCACGGCTTCATCATGATTTTGTTGTTTCACTTCTGATATTTAGCAGGTTAAAACATAAAAGCACAAATACTTTCTGGAGCAATCCAAATCCTCAGAGTTACAGAGTTTAGAAGATGCAATTGTCAGATGAAGATCAGGCCAAGGCACTGAGGATATATAGCTCATTTATATCTCATCCCCATTTCACACTCTCACTTATTTTACAAATGGAACAACACTCTTTACACTTATTAGAATACATTAATTGACAACTATAGATGAAGCCAAAGTGATGGAGTGAAGGAAAACTCAAATGATGAAAGAACTCCATCAGAATTCTCTTGCAATGAAATAAACAACGGTTCAGAAATCACAAACAATTCAGGAAATACACAAGAAATCACATGCAGAAATGCAGAGACTTCATTAGAAATAATGTGGAATTGCGCAAAAATAGATACAGATCGGATACAGTGATTCTGGGTTGGGTCTGCAGCCTATGACATCTGTGGAAATTTTGAGGGATCTGATCATATATCCTATGTAGGGCTGGAATGGGTATGTTGTAAAAGACTGGCAGAGACATTTCAGTACTTTCATGGCATAAAGAATTTACAGCAGTATAACTTAACTGGCAATATGTTACATAGTGATTGTTGTTAAAACCTCATATCTATTGCCTGAGGTTCAGTTCTGGCCTCTGTGTGAAATTTTTCTCTGTTTTTCCTCTCTCTCTTGAGGTTCTCCAGTTTCCTAGCCATCTCAAAGTTATGCTTGATTTTTTATTGGTTAAAGTAATACGTTGTCTGTCTATATTGCGGACTTGGCCTCCCATACAAATAAGACTCATTTTTTAGTGGAATTAATCTACTCAGCCACATGAAGTAAGTAAAAGTGAAGAAATGCAAAGTGTCAACACCTAAAAGACAACAGATAAACCAAGAGGGTATAGACACAGAAAGGATAGAAGGTTGAAAGAGAATCATTGTGATGGGTGAGAAATGATGTGACAGCCCAAAAAAATAATAGAGGGGTGCCTAGGTTACTAGACATTAAAAACTGGGTTTATACACTTAGAAACTGTCATTGAGCCACTTAGAATTCCAAAGGGGGGAATTAATGTAAAGGTAGAGCATAGTGTTTACTCACGGCATGAAATCTGTAAACCATGAAAAAAATATCTTCATTTTTTTTAACTTGCTAATTAGATGACCCCCCCCCCCCGAACACAGTACTACTAAACAAACACATGTACACAAACTGCCATCAGTTCAATTCTGCAATCAAAATTAAACAACAAATACAAATTTTACAAAACAGAGATAATGATGTTGATTATTTTTGGTTTGGTAGCGTTTCTATTTATACAAACCATTTCAATTTAACATCCTCTACCTCCAGAGGTATGTAGAGTATGTACATATATCTCTATTTATATTTGTATCTATATTTGTATATATTAAATCCTTTACATTGTTGTTAAATATCATTATTGGTTAACTTATATATTTCATTTATATTGTAAATCTAAATATTACTAATGCATTTTTTTTACTTTTTTATTCTTCTTTGGAGCTTTTCTCCCCAAGACTCTGGCTCTGCTGAAAAGGGGTCTTTAATGTCCTGGTTGGATCAGCCTGCTAAGCAAACAAAAGTACTGTCTCTCTCTCTCTCAAGCTCTCATTCTCTATCTATAGTTTTATACACACATGCACATAAATTTTTTTGTTTAGATTTTTGCTCTAAAGTATTTCCCTACTAATAGTGATTTTATATCCTACACCACCCTTCAGACATCTGGCAGAGGAACTATTTACGTTAAAAATATAAAACAAATGCATACTAATGCAAAAAGAAAAGAAACATAAAAACAAATAAAAAAATAACAATAGATAATCCATTTTCTAAGTGCAGTTTTCCTCCAGGATGGGTTTGTAGGGAAATAACAAACCTTTCAGTAGTGCAGAGGCCCTTTGCTTGAAGCACTGAGACTCAGAACATTCCTGAGTGGGTCTATTATTGCTCCATTATAACCATCCCATCGAGCATTATTGTCTTTGTGAAATAATTTGATGCACATGATCTACGGACTATGAATATCTCTCAAGTGACCAGATTTTCACAGAATGTCCAAAATTTTACTTCATATTTTTGTTCTGTTCCTGATAAATTTGTGGTTTTCTGGCAAGTCACTGAGGACTAAAGTTTCTAAATAATGACATAGATTTCACTTTCAGATTTCATATCCTTCAGAAAAATGCATGCTAACACACATCCTGTTATTCTAGCAACTTTCTAAGTGAATAAGAGCAATATTTAAAATCTGTCCCAATTTTGTGGACGTTTATCCTCCAAATATTTTAGGCTTTGTTCAGAATTCTTGTTGAGAGGCATGACTGTGATACTTAGTAAGCAGCAAGAATTTCTTTGCTACTCTTTGCTTGTTACTATGCTGTGAGCAGTGTGATTAACAGTGTCACCACTGCCATCTAGTGACAGTAGTGTGAATCAAAACTGGCACAGCAATATATTACTATTAGCATTTTATGCCGGCATCGACAATTATTTTTTCCTGGCAAAACCATAAATGTGTGCTGTACAATGTGTAACCCATTTCAGCAGCAGTACAAGTAATTCCTGTTTAGCACAACCTTTATTCTGTGGTCATGATTGGGATGCTGCCATTTCAGATTTATACACCAGGCTTCTGTCTTTCTGTTGCTTCTCACACAGCTGGGTGTCTCTTTTGATTTGTGTTTTCATACCTAAATGCATAATTTATGGCTAATCAACATGCTTATGTCACTGTGTTAGAACTCTTTCATTGGAAAGAAATAATTTTAACAAGTGCATACCTCTTTGGGCGTAGTTACCTTCTCCTCTGGTTCCTTTGTATGATTTTCTTTCATTTTTGCTTCATGATCACCCAGATGTAAGTCATGAGGTGTCAATATGACATTTCTGTCATTAGCAGCAGATATACACCAGCATAGGACTTACTGAATGGATTTCTGCATTGTCCATATAATAAAATAATCATTTTAAATACTATTTTGTAAACATAATGTGGTGCTCTGTGAAGCAGTGATAAACACTGTTGGCTCAAAGAACTACTTTCTCTGGTCAGGTCTTGGCTCGAGTACATTTGCAGAGTTTGAAAGCCACCTGTGAAGTCATGTGGATTTTTATGTGTGTGTGTGTGTGTGTGTGTGTGTGTGTGTGTGTGTGTGTGTGTGTGTGTGCACGGGAACGTCTTGACATGGATTGGAATGTCATTCAGGATTTCTTTTCTGCTATAATCTGTTTACTCAGCAGTACAGACTGTGGTTTCCCCGTGGTCTTTCTCCTCAATAGGATAAAGCAGACACTGGGAAATTAATTACAGAACAGTGCAACCTTTCTTATCAGTATAACACACAACATTGTCACAGTGTTTTAAGTCATTTAAAGCACAGTCATATTATGTTATGTAACTATGCACAAAGTATGCAACAGATGGTTATAATGTGTAACTCATATTAGTCAAGGATGACGCTAGTTAAAATCATGTCATGTCTTTGGTCAGAGCATCACGACAGCAAATTTTATTAGAAGAGTCTTGTTTTTCTGGTAAGATCAGTTGGTACAATTAAATAAGCCACACAAAAACTGCAACCTACATCATGTGGTAAAAAACACATTACTAACAATGCAATAAAGCAATGTGGTAGCATTGGAAAAAAAACATAAGTTATAGTTCAACATATCACACAAGGACAGTGATGCATACTTAAGATAATTTAAACGTTTGTGCATATATCTTGCCTACACAAGACTTAGTCCTGAGTTAGCCTTTTTGTATGGCTATGTATGTAAGTCATATTGTCTAAGATGAATTTATTATATTTAAATCCATGTTTTTGGGCAAATATGGGGAGCAAATGGTTCTACCTAGACAACTGGTGAATGCAACAGAACTGCAGTGCGGCCTATCATAGAACTATTAAGAAACAGAGTTTCCTTACAGACTGATTGTTTACTAATTCAGTGCTCCTGCCATTTATTTTAAAGAATGTTGATAATCCCAGTATAGCAGGGATTCCAGGGGCTATACAGATGGCTGAGGAACAAGATCTTGATATTGCAAGGGGTTCTTCTTTTCACTCATTACATGGTTGCTCATCTGAACAGTGTAGTAACTAGAGATCGTGACAGACAGCTCTATGTAAAGGGAAGAGACCAGATAAATGTCAAGCAAGCTTTGTCAGCTACCTGTACATTTACATGACAGCTCATTTGCTTCAGGACAACTAGAAGTGATACACTGGTTTACAATCAGGTCACTAATTATAGATAGTGTTTGTTATTTGTTCAAGAAGTGTATTCCAAGGAATTCACCTTGACAACTCCACATCACGCAAGCATTTACGTCTCAACACAACAGGTACAAGTATGAGTCTGTCATTGTCCATATTGGTGTGAATGACTTAAGATGTACATCCCTGGACTATATAAAGTGAGATATAACTGAGCTCTCAGAGTATGTGCTCCAGGCAGATATGACCCTAGCCCTAAGCAGCATCCAACCTTCACCAAGAATGATAATACAATACCAACAAAAAATGATTGACTTCAACAATTGGCTTAGTTTCTGGTGACTTTCTAAGGGGATCCAGCATCTGTCTGCTTGAGATGAAATGGTTGACAGACCTCCATTCTTTGCCAGAGATGGCCTCCACCTGTCACCAATAGGGTTCCAGATCTTGGCCAAGGCTATTGCCTCCCCCATTGTGCCTTTTTTAGGCTATGTCCCAAAGACAAATCTTCCAACGGTTACAGCTGGGAAGGGTTGGGTGGGATAGAAACTTCAAATGAGACAGACCGATGATCTGATCTCATCAGAGAAGAACATACTATGGGAGTGGTACAGTTGTCACCCATGTTGGTGAGAACTAAGTCCAGTATGTTATCTCCCCTTGTGGGGGATGAGACCAGCTGGTCTAGTGCATTAGAACTGATGAAGCCAAGACATCGTTGGGTGAGTGCATTAGTGCAGGAAAAGTTCACCCAGTCTATGGTGGGGTAGTTGAAGTCACCAAGGATCAGGTCAAAAAGTAAATTGAAGGTCATGTTGCTCAATGCTAGGAGCCTTAATCTGCAAATGCACTCACTGGAGGCTATCCTCACACTGGAAGATACTGTCTGTGCAGTCACGGAAACTTGGTTCAGGGCTGTGGAGAGTACCCCTGCCTTACCAGGCTATACCTCATTCCACACATTCTGACCCCAAAATGAGGTTTGAAAGACTAGGAATGGTGGAGTCTCTATCTTCATTAAGGATAGGCACACCTCCAGACTGGTTTACCAGCATGACACACTGGAATTAATTCAGTTGCAACTGACAGTTGGCAAGACACCCATTCAAGTTATAGCCAGCTATAGACCCCCCTCCATGACTCAGGCCATCCACTCCTTCTACCTGGACCTACTTGACTCCATCAAGGTACCCCCTAACACCTTGATCCTTGGTGACTTCAACTACCCCACCATAGACTGGGTGAACTTTTCCTGCACTAATGCATTCACCCAATGATGTCTTGACTTCATCAGTTCTAATGCACTAGACCAGCTGGTCTCATCCCCCCAAAGGGAGATAACATACTGGACTTGGTTCTCACCAACATGGGTGACAACTGTACCACTCTTCCCTGATGAGATCAGATCATCGGTCTGTCTCATTCGAAGTTTCTATCCCACCCACCCCTTCCCAGCCATAACCAAGCTAAAAAACTTATCAAAAGCTGACTACAACCTCCTAAGAGAGGGTATCAGCAGTTTCACACCACAGTCCCCTCAGAGGATGCAGACAGCTATGCCGAACAGTATGCCAGTGCAGTATGCAAGCACCTGTACAACTGTATGGACTCAGCCATACCCAACAGAACTAAAACCTGATCCTCAAGGAAACACAAACCTATCTGGTGGACATTCTCTATCAACAGGCTTTACAACAAAAAGAAGAAACTGTTGTCCAAGGGTAAAAAGGAACAAATCCCAAATTGGAAAACTCCCTCCTCCAGCTCAACAAGCAAATTAGATCACTAGTGAAAACCTCCAAAGCCAATTATGAGTTGAAACTAGCCTCCCAAACAAAGAGAAACCACAAGTACTTCTTCAGTTACATTAGGAACGTCCACGGCAAAGCCCAAGTTTGTTCCAAATTAGTACTTAATGGTACCACTTACACTGATCCAGCTGACTTAACCAACCTGCTAGCTGACAGGTTCAGTGCAAACTTCACCCCCTTATCACGCCCAAAGGCCTAGTTGACATCCCTGATACATGTCCCATACCTCACATCTCCGTAGATTAAATGTTAAAGGCCCTATCCAAGGCAAAGAACACAGCTTCTATGGGACCTGATAGTATCCCAGGGTGTATACTGCACCATCTCCAACAAGAACTAGCTTCACCATTGAGCACCCTATTCAACCACAGCCTAATTACAGGCTTCATTCTAGCAGAATGGATAACCACCATTGTCATCCCCTTGCACAAAGGTGGCACCACTACTGACTCCGGAAACTATCACCCCATTGGATTGACAAGTCTGATCTGTAAAGCCATGGAACATATCATTATGGATCTCATAAACAAGGACATAGACAATCTCCAAGCACTTGACCCCACCCAATTCAGATTCATTAGGGGCAGATCATGCCTATTGAACCTAGTTGACTTCTTTGAAACCATCACCAAGGCCCCTGGGTGAGAGAAAGTCAGTACATACAGCTTATTTTGATCTGGCCAAGGCCTTTGACACAATTCCCCACTCGGGCATCATCAAAAAGCTAACACAACTACAAGGTCAAAATAGGTACCACCACCTCTGACAACAGACCTGTCACTAGTGGTGTTTTCCAGGGTTCTGTCCTGGGACCCCTACTGTTTGGCATCTATTTCTCAGCGGTCCAGGCAAAGATAAAAGGCCTGTGGCTGACCCAAGTTTGTAGATGATTGTAATTTGGGTGCTGTCATTGACTCCCCAAATGATGTTAACATACTGCAAGAGGGTCTCACAGCTATAAATAACTGGTGCCAAAGTCATGGCCTTAACTTAAATGCAAAAAAATGTATTATCATACATGGCCCCTACTGATTACCACGTCAACGGCAACCCCCTAAGCATACAACCTGCGGTGAGAGATCTGGGTACTCAGGTTGACAACAATCTCACATTAGACCATCATGTGGTGGCAGTGGCCAGAAAAGCCTTTTACTTGGTTCATCTCATACATAAAGGGATTGCATCCAGAAAAAAGGTTATTACTTCTCTATACTCCTCCCTCATTAGACCTATAATTGAGTATAATACTCCTTTTGGTATGTACCTCTCCAAACACCTGCACCAACTGGAAAGGCCACAGAAATACATTGGGAGGGTGGCCTAATGGTTAAGGTGTTTGCCTTACAAACATGAGGTGCAGGGTTTGAGTCTCACAAGGGATAATTGGCTAGGCTTAAAATGGCTCGCAAGGGCAGTTAGCTTAGTACTAACCTATGAACCTATGAACCTAAGAAATAGAATCCATGGCCTCCAACACCTGTCCTAAGTGGACAGGCTCATATCACTATCACTCTACTCAGTATCATACAGATTGCTCAGAGGTGATCTGTGTCTCACCTGCAAGGCAATATCAGACCCTGCCCTACTAGAGATGCTCTATATCTGTAAGTCTAACTCCTCATGCATTACCCGCTCAATAGGCCTAAATCTAATATGCATCATCAACAAAACCTGCTGGAGAGAAAGGTTTGTCTCCCTGAGGCTGCCCCATCTCTAGAATAGACTTCCCATACATGTCAAACAGAGTACCTTGCTGACCCTCTTCAAGCGGAACCTTGGTGAGTAGATGGGAAACCACAAATTTGTCCCAGGGGTTCCATCTTTGTCCCTCACTGACAGGGGCTACAGGTGCTGACTGAGGTTTCTTTTTTGGGGATAAATTCTTGGCTAGGCTTGGAAGAGCCCCAGGGCCATTAGCTTAGTAACCTCCTATGACCCCATGATCCTATGAATGAAGCTCAAGAAGTAAATTTCTTAGACTCTGTTTAAAGAACACGTGACTAGCTGAAGTTGATTGGAGACATGACCATGACTTTTTGTAATACATGGGGAGTTTTAGTTTCCCTGAAGTATTTCTAGTTAAAAAAGTAGGAGCACAAAATATTTTACAGCTTTTGAAGCTGTTAGCAGCCAGATGCAAAGTGCACCTCTAGTAAACCAACATCTCTAAAAGTTGTTGGATAATTTCCTCTGATAGACTTTTATGTTTTGTTGTGATTCGTGTGTCACGGTGAAGTATTTAAAAGTTTTTAAAGCTGCCAGAATGTTTTCAGTGCAGTTCTGGTTTGTAATAGATGCCTTAGTGCATAACAGGATTTGTGCAAAGTGCCCTGAAATCCTTTAGGTTATGTTGTGGATAGGCCAACTATAAGTACTCACATGCTAGAAGCTTGCGACACACTTGCTCAATGCCACTTGCTCGAAAAAGCAAGTGCTCTTAACTCCAATTAGCCTGATCTTCCATAACTAATTATCTCTCAACACCTGACCCTATAAAATTGTATATTCCTACCAGAGCCCTAAATCTAACCCTAAAACTCTCACCTATTTCCTAACCTGTGTCCTTGTTCTCTTATCCTAAACCACAAATCCTCTAAGTGCTCCCTAACCCTAAACCTTCCCTCTCACTCTCTAAACCTAAGACTCCCTTCCCACTCCCTAACCCTGAACTTTCCTTAATGCTGTCTAACCCTAAAACTCCCCTCCTTCTTCCTAAATCTACAAATCCTTCAAAAACCTTCCGTCTGCCTAATTGTAAAAGTCCCTTTCTGTTCCCTAACAGTAAAACTCTCATCCTGTTCCTTAAACCTGTCTCCTTCCCAGTCACTGCACTAATCTACACTCCCTCCCCACAGATGCTGAAATTTCCTCTCTCAAACTTGAATAATGTGTTCAGATAAGGTACGGCAGCTGCCTGCCCACTCATATTCAAACTCAAGTGCGAGTGGCAGCCTACCTGAGCTACTAGATGCTCGCATTCCAGACTTCGAAACTGTAGTCTTTGAATGCTTGGGACTGAAGTGCCTGTAATAGAACCACTATGGCTTGGTTTGTTTTAATTACAAAATGTCTCTCAGCATGTTTTTTGGAGGAGAAACTGTGGCTAAAAATCTTATTTTTGCATGTAGGGTGACTAAATGTAAATCCAAGTGACTGTTTAGCCAACAAAATTACTATGTTTTGTTATGTATAGTGCAAAAACGTGACTCTGGATGTGGTTATCTCCAGCTTGGTGGTGGTAAGTGGGTTATGGAAGCTGCCAGTAGTGGCGGACTGAGTAGATACCTCATGGCACTTAAGGATCAAGGTCAGATATTTCAAACTGAAAGTGTTATGTGGTAATATAAAATGGTGATTAAAAGAAATAAAATATAACAACGTCAGTTATCAATGTGAATACTCTTACAAGATAACCTTGAAAACTGTCATGTATGTGGATTAATTAGTAATTAAATAGCTATCTGTGGTATCTGAACAGGGATCTGGCAGTTTCTCAGTACTGCATAAGTAATTATTTTATGTGCCTTATTTTTAGGAGGACAAGGAAAAAGAAGGCCATCACTGTGATCATGCAGTGTCTCTTGAGAAGTACCACAGTGAAAAAAAGAAGCACAGTACAAACACCTCTCAGGCTGACCTGGTAAGTTGTCTCACCTGGTAAGTTGCACTTTTCTGTCCCTTGGAAACCAACTTCTTTGCCCCAGTTCTACAGAATTCACGGAGTTCTTACGCAGAATATGACAGATAAATGATACTTTTTCTGCCTGATTCTGGATTTACCAATCTAAATCTTCTTCTGTCAGTTTAGAACAAAGGGTTAAGACAATTTCCTGATGAAACATTCCATCCTGTGGTTCTGGGTTTGATTCCTACACTCATCACAAATCCATAATGTACTCACGGTTCCCCTGTGACTTACCAGGTTAAAATATAAATAAAATTAAAAATATGCAAAAATAAAGCAAGGTCCATAATCAAGCAAAAAACAACTCTGCTAGAACACAGCTTACAGAAGACATTATTGCCTTAATATCATCTTTCTATGCATGGGATGTTTCTTTTCTGGCAAGGACCATCCCCGCATGTCTTAAATATAACCCTTTCCAGATATTCGGCAAACTATAAAGGAGTACACCTCTTCAAAGTTGGTCTATTTCAGCTCAGCTATAAGTAGCGGGTTGAAAGCTGGTACCTGCAGCATACTCCCATATCACTAGGCAGTACTTTCATGCTGTTGGCAGCCATTTTGTATATCTTAGAGTGACATGTCTGTCTAATTTTCTGTCCTTTTGTACATTCCATTCAATACCAATTACATTTCTTCACCCTCCCTTGTTGTCACTGCAAACTACTGTCACTTGACCCCTCTCTAAGAAAATCACTTTTTGTTGCATTGTATGTTTAAATGTTGTCCGCATCATCAACCTACTCTGGGTGTACAGCCTCTCAGTTTACAGGCATATACTTCTTGGAGGTAAACACTGCACTCTGCAGCTGTCAGCAGGAAACATCTTTATGATCAAAGTTTTGAAACTTCAAATGTTTTGAATGGAGATCGCGGTACAGCGCGGAACAGGAAATTTTACATTTTTTGTTTTCTACAGGAAACACACCTATCTAATTCTCTGAGGAAAAAAAAAAATAAAAATAGAAAATGGATTATATAAAAGTTATAGGTGACAGCACAAATTGAAGGTGTGGCCATCATAATTAAGAAATGTTAATAGATCTTTGATTTGAATATCACAGAGTCCCAACTATAGAACGATATTGAACTTTTATTTTATTCCTTATTCCCTTCAGGGAAAGAGATTCATTTGCAACATATCTTAATGGGCACAAATGCCTCAAAGTATTATAAGAAATAATAAAAAATAAAGAATACTAAATTTCCACCTTCATTTCATTACCAATACAATTATGATAAATGATGAAATAATAAACCTGTTCTTCTTCTTTCTCTTCTTTGATATCTACTAATAAAAGTATAAGTGATAATCTAAAGATGGAGATGGAGTAGGATTCTAATCTCATTAAGTTTCCCTCTCCCTCTCAAATCTCTCTCAAATCTCTTATCTGCCCGTTTGACATTCATCAAGAAGCCATCATAAAAAAAATTTAACTATAGGCAAAGCCGGGCCCTGGCGGCTTTACTATTAACTTCAAAGTTTTCTACACAAATACCTCCCTCCCACTCACTATTGAAAGTAACTATACTATTTTAGAAGATATTACTTTGATATACATTGGAATATAACTTCGAAAACTATTTTAATATTAAAAATAAACAAGATAAAGCAGATCCCTTCAACTACAAGACCAATCGTTATTAATAAATGTCGACATTAAGATATTAAGCTGCCATATTAGCCCGTCTTTTTTTTATAGAACACTTTATACACATATTACAAACTTACCAACAAACTAACAAACAGAGAACCAATTCTGATCTGCTACTAATGGAAGGCAAAGAAGTGCCTCTCCTCTCCCTTTCTTTTAACATTTTATTGAGCCTTTCTTTTTTTTTATATTACTCAGAATGGAAATTTTACATTTTCCTCACTGTAGTGCGATCTCAGACTTGGTATATTTAATTAGCAGGGGATATGGGGGTGCAGGGCTGCTTGCCCTCCTGCAAAAACATAAAAGAACTGTTTTTATTTATTTTTTTTTTAGTTTATTTTTGAAGTTTCAAAATTTTGTTCATATTGTCTTGACCGTATGATGTTTGAAGTTTTGAAACTTTGATAATGTGATAGTGACCCATATACATATATATATATATATATATATATATATATATATATATATATATATATATATATATGTGTGTGAAATATGTAAAGGTCTGGGGTATCATAGATGAAGTATTTGGTACAATAAGATGAGAGAATGAGCTTCACCACTTGTTATTAAATCTAGTTCCACATTCTTGAAATACCATATATTTTATATATCATACAAGCTAGACCCCCATCTATTTCATTTATTAAATTTTCTTGTTCTGTTCAATCAAAACAAGTAGGTAGTTATTTTTGCAGTTTGTACATGGAGCAATGATTTGTGAAGTTTCTTCCAGTTTTTGTGATGGACTATCTTAATGGTAAGGCTGCACTGTTGTTTTAGAAGTGAAGGGAATTATTATAGGTAATGGTAAATTATGTTTATAGTTTAGTTATGTTTCTAATTTAAGGCTATTCAGTTAACTTATTTAGGACTGGGGTTCATTTTATCTAGAATGCCCTCCTCAGATTGGTTGGCTGGCATTCATTTTTTCTTACTTTGCATTATATTTAATACTTTTTGTTAGACTTAAACATTGGATTTGGCTTTAAGGGGCTTGATTTAAGTAGGGATCATCTTCAAGAGGTTAATTTCAACTTTTTGTACATGCACGGTGTGTGCAGTTTTTCTCTTTTAATTTTCCTGCAAGCAGTGTGAGTAGCTTTATTTTTATAGGAGCCATAGGAAAATTCAAGACATCCGAGACTTCTGACTATTATGCTTTGCCATTTCCCATCCTAAACTGCACCTCCTCTCCCAAGCAGTCATAAGTGAGTCAAGCCCTGATTATGTTTATGATTACCCATCAAATTATCCAGGTCCCTTTTGATGAACTGATGTATCACACAGCCTGATCTGCAGATGGAGTGCCGAGTAATCTGTCTCTCCATTTTGTTTTGTTAAATCTGCCAAAGGAGATTTAGATTCTTGGTTCTGGCATTTGTGAAATTGTTTAACTTGAAATGGTATAAGAGATTAAGAACCGCTGGGTCCACAAATGCATGTAAGGCAAGGCATAGATCTCCTCTCAGGAGTCTAAATGATGCAGTGCTTCTAGTCTTAAGGTTTATAAGGCTGTGATCCTTTTAGTTAGGAATTCTGGGGTCTTTCCAGTTGTTTTATATGTCTAGTGCGATACATCTCAAAGCTGATGTTGCATTCTATAATTGGCCTGATCAGTGCTGATTATAAGGGGACATTGACCTTTTTAGATCTGGATGATTCTGTGGCTATCAGCTCTGCTAAGTAGAAAGATTTCCTGAAACTGTTGTTACATGGTCATCAAAGTAGAGGGAGTCATCAACCCATGTTCTGAAGTCGTTAACTACATTTTCAGTTTGAATTCAGATATTGTCTATGCTGTATGCTAGGGGGAGCGATTCTTCACAAAATGTGACAGTGTTGCACTATTTAGCATTTAATATGAGCCCATTTATGGTAATTAGGTACTTATAAGTGTAAGTTCTTGCTGGATGGTTTGGTTATCTGGGATATTTTACAGTGACTACTAGTTTGCAGTAATTTGCAGACTTGGTTAGCTAAAAGTCATGGTTCTTGGTCTGAAGGTTGGAAAAGTAAATACTCAATAAAATTGGCCTCAGTACTGAGCCCTGTTGAACACCACTAATTACCTTTATACCTTCTGATATTTTCTTATGAACACCTTTGGTGGCATAGAGGGATAGAGCCCTGTCTACGACCTTAGTGACTGGGTTCGATTAGCAGCTTGGATGACTGACAGGGCAGTAGGGTGAGATGGGTATTACCATACTGGAGTGGGTGGGTGTACCTATGGATGCCTACTGTGTCTATCCTTGGTTGAGGCTAGGGAAGACACATTGGTAAGTGTGCCTAAAGAGGGTATAAGACTTGGCTGAGCTGTTGCAGAAGCACGGCAATACACCGCACATCTCCACAGCATGCCCACCACCAGGCTTAACCATTAGGAAAACTGGGTAGGTCATGAGTAAAAAAAAAAAAAAAACTCTCCTAGATGGATGCACAGACATGCTGAGCCCACAGATATTTACTTTCTATCAGTCTCAGCAATACCAGAATAAATATAGGGTGTGTGAAGCAGTTGGTAGACCCAGCATGGACAAGCACTGGGGTGCTGGGTGGGTACAGTGAAGGGCAGCGGTGGTGAGGCACAAAAAAAATGGGTACCCATTTTACTACTGTGATTTATCTGTAATGAGTTTAGTTTATTAACGGCGTTACCATGAGGGATGGTGTCAAGATGTCTTGGCTAAAATCAAACATGTGTGGCCTCTATAAAGATTATGTGTCACCCTTTCAAAGAAGTTCACCAGATTCATTAGACAGAATCTACTTTTACAAAGTGAAATTCCAACCGGTATAGCCCTATGATATTTTTAATGTCAGAGTTTACCAGATCGGTTGTAATATGTTTCATGTCCTTGTAAACGAGACTTATCAGGCTGATGGGCCTGTAATTCTGGAGTCTGTAGTGGGGCCACTGTTATGGCATGTCATCACCATTGCTATGTGGTGGACGTCCAAGACAAAGCCTGATGCTAGGCTCAGGATAATTTGTGGAATGGTTCCACAAGAACATATTAAGTACTGTTTATCAAACAGCCCAGTATATTATCAGGTGCCACGGAGGAAGTGTTCTTTAGTAATGATGGGGGTTTGAGAGATTTGTGGAGTGAAGGGCTTTCGATAATTGTCTCACTAGTAAACTTTGCAGTAAATGTCTTGTTAACACTCACTGGGTTTGAGTAGGTGGCACCATTTTAGATGAGATCAGTGCAATGTCGGCTGTTGCTTCTTAGTTTCCTAACATAAATAAAGGATTTATAATTGTCTTTTACTTGAGATGGTAACCTAAGTTCCTGAGCTGCTTTAGTAAATTTAATAGCCATTTTTAGTTGTTCTCTTTCCCTTGATATTGTTTTGATCTGCTGCATAATTTAATCAGCTTTACCCTTTTATTGTATTTTTTTATGCCAGTGTACCACCAGAGTGTTAAATTTCCCATTATATTTGGATCTGGATGGGACTGCTATGTGCATTTATAGTTGGTGTGAAACTCCTTTGTGAATCTGTCTGCTGAGGCAAATCAGGGGGATGTTGCAATATCTGACTTGCGAGACTTCATCAGAGAATTTAATAAGATTTGTGCATTTGAAGTGTTGGAACTGAGATATATACAATTTCAGTAGGCTTATATAGTTGAAGTTACTAACTTCTGATATGACTTAACTGAAGAAGGGGGTTACCTGGGGATTTATGCACAATAAAGCTGTATTTCTAAGTACTAGGTCACAGATATTTTGTCCGCTGGCTGGGCTAGTAACAATCTGATCCACAGAGTTTTTATTTATTGTATTTAAAAACTTTTGAACATATCTTACATTGGAGGTATAGCTATCCCAGTTTACTGAAGGGTATTAAAGTTACCAAAAATAATAGAGATCTTATTACTGGAGAGTTCAGTTAGTACATCTAGTACATTTAGGAGCCTTACATGAACATTAGGAGACATGGGAGGTGTCTTATAAGGGGCAATACGTTGACAGTTACTCTTGTTTAGTGAGATTTGGAGTTCAATAAGTCCTGATTCTAAGTTCTGTGAATCTGACTAGAGGTGATCTGGTCTCTAACAAATATGGTTTCACCACCACATTTGCCGTTGGGTCTGAATGAGTAACCGTTTGAAACGTCAGGACCAGATAGACTGAGTTATGAAAAACAGAGACTGAATGGGCAAAAGGTCAGATTTATATATACTAAGTTCAAGATGACCATTTCTCAGAATATTCTCTTTTCTCTGAGGTATGGCAATCTCAGATATGGTATATAAGTCTGGTGGTGTCGGGGGTGCAGGGGGGCTTGCTCCCCTCAAAAAAAAGTTTTAAGAAGAGCAATTTTTTATTTTTTTTTTATTATGTTGACTTGGCATTTCGAGTGCCGATATTTCAATAGAGAGGCGTCTGAAGGTAAGGTACCGAATTAAGGTATGCCTGGAGTGTTTTCTGGAACTTTAGACTAGGTTTCTGTGGTTTCACACACATGGATGCCTTGCAAGTACAGGAGTACTTCAAGGTTTGGCAGTTTATTGTTAAGACTTCTGGCAATGAGCACAGTCACCTTAACTGATCCTGTTTAGGTTTTGATGCTTTGGCTACTTTGGAAAGTTCATTAGCTGG
>NC_056732.1:1711376296-1711383796 GCF_019279795.1 Protopterus annectens
CTAGACGTCTTCCTACTCCCTTACAAGTTACTCATAATTGCATTACTACCTGATGCCATAAAAACTTTAACCCAGAAGCTTTCTGCAATACCCTAAAATCACTTAACTGGTACCCCTTAAAAACTCTACCCCTTGAAGATGCGATCACTCACTTTAATACCACATTCCTAAACCTTCTAGATACTCATGCTCCTTTAAAAAACAAAAGAATAAAAAGACAATCCACCCCCTGGTTAACTATAAACACCCTAACCACCATGCGACTTAGAGACAAAGCTTGGACACAATATCAGAAGAACAAATCTACATCTTCCCTCAAGGAATACAAAACTCTTTGTAACTCAGTTAAAAAACTTAATTCTGGAGACCGTCATTACTACTTCACCCAACTGCAAAGTAACCACAAAACTAACCCTCAAAAATTCTGGAGGGGTATTACTACCCTCTTAAAACCCGGGACCACAGAAAACCCTATCCCTTGCCCAAATGTAGACAACACAGATCTTGCTACCCAATTCAATTCCTTCTTCATATACTCTATCAACAAACTTACCTCCTCTTTCTCAAATAACAATCCTTTCCCTACCTCCACTTCTCCTCAGACTTCTCCCACCTCTCCTCCTGCTTCTCCTCCTCCAACTTCTCCCACTTTTCCTCAGACTTCTTCCCCTCCAACTTCTCCCAGTCCTCACCATGCTTCTCCCCCTCCAACTTCTGCCACTCACTCCACACCCCCACCATTCTTCATTAAAGCTGTTCCTACATCCATCAAAAAAAAAACTCCTGAAAAAACTAAAACCATGCACAAATGCCCCAGATGACATTCCCTCATACGTCCTTAGCATAGCAGCAGAAGCCATTGCCCTCCCTATCAGCATACTAATTAACCGCTCCATCCAAGAAAGTATTGTTCCTCAAATCTGGAAAAAGCCTACATCATTCCCCTACATAAAGGTGGTACCAATACTAATATTACCAATTTCTGTCCCATTGCCATCCTCTCTCCCCTTTCAAAGGTCCTAGAGAAATGTATCCATCAACAACTCCTTCCCCATCTCCTGGACAACAATCTATTAACTCCCACACAGCATGGATTCAGACCCCATCATAATACTATGACTGTCCTCCTATCCTTCCTTGAAACTGCGAATAAAGCAAGAGATTCTGGCCTCACTGTATCTACCATCCTACTCGATCTCTCTAAAGCTTTCAACACTATCTCTCATAATCTACTTCTTACTAAGCTATCTAACCTAAACCTTTCCCCCTCTTCCCTCCATTGGTTTACTAGCTATCTCTCCAATAGGCAACAAGCCGTCAAGTGGAAAAAAGCCACCTCCTCCTTCCTCAACACCCTTACAGGTGTTCCACAAGGTTCTATTTTAGGCCCCCTCCTCTTCAATATCTTCATCAATGACTTTTACCACTCTATCCCCCTTGCAAACATTATTCAATATGCAGATGACTCAACAATCATCTGTGCTGCCTCATCCATCCCAACTCTTCTAAAACTTACACAAGATGCCTTCACCACCACAGAACAATGGATGAAAGACAACCATCTTGCACTCAATGCTGCTAAAACTAAACTTATGGTATTTACCCCCTCCAAAACTCATAACTTGGATAGATCTCTATTCTCCATCACCAGCCAAAACAACACATCTCTTGAGCTAGTATCTGAAACCAAACTATTAGGAGTCCAAATTGATGACAAGCTCAAATTCAACTCCCACCTCCTACTAAATATAAAAAAAACTCACCAAAAACTAGGCCTGCTCTACCGTCACAATCGGTTCCTCACCTCAACTATCAAAATTACTCTCTCTACCACATTTCTCCTTCCCTCCCTTCTCTATGGTGCCCCTCTCCTTATAAACATCTACAATCTTCCCTGAAAACCAAGCTCTCATCTTGTTACAATAAAATAGCCAGATTCACCACCAGTAACAAATCATCCACCCATCACTGTGAACCTCTCCATAAACTCAACTGGCTAGAGCTTCCCAACTACCTCTACTACACTCAGCTCACCTATGCACATAAACTCATTTTTCAGCCATCCCTCTGTCCCTCTCTCTCAACTACCTTCAAAATGCATAAAACTCAAAGACTTCTAAGATCTAATAATCAAAACATCCTAGAAGTTTACAGACCTCTTCCCCCTCCGGAGGTCAAAACCTCCTGTCCTTCTCATTAGCACGCCTATGGAACTCCCTTCCCCCCTTCATTCGTACAATTGCAAGCCTGCCATCCTTTAAAAAATCTCTACACTCTCATTTAACATCCTCTTGGGAATGCTCCTGTTCACATCCCTCATAACCTACTCTCTAATCCCAATACTTTCCTCTTTCCTTTTTCTCAAATCCCAGCTAGCAAATTCATGCCGGCTCCTAGCATACAACTCCTTATTTGTACCCTGAAATTTTTAGCAAAAAAAAAAAAAAAAATTTTTATGCCTGTATCACTTGTTTTTGTTGATATTTTTTTCTAACTTATAATCAGAATTTCTACAATGTTTTTTTTTCTTCAATTTCTCATATAAACTATGTGTGTAACATAACCTTTGTATAATCTGTATGTGGAATATAATCTTTGTATAATCTGTATGTGGAGCTTTTCTCCCCAGGACTCCATTGAAAACAGGTTCTTTAGGCCCAATGGACTATCCTGGTTAAACAACTGCAAATAAATAAATAAATATATATATATTTAACTTTAACAGGTAAGAGGTTTAAATTTCGCTAATCATGCCTACCACACATGCATAACACTGCCACACTTACTAAAACATGGTAGGTATGATTATATATATACCTGTTAAATATCCGTGATATATTATATATATCGGTGAAGTGGATGTCGATGTTCTCACTTGTCGATGTACTGACATGAACCCATATATATATACATATATATATATATATATATATATACATACAAATACATATATATACATATATATATATATATATATATATATATATATATATATACATATATACACATATATATATATATATATATATATATATATATATATATATATATATATATATATATATATTAGTTCCACCTTATAATCTCAAAATACTGAAATCTTGAATTTCAGTATCTTGAGACCATAAAGTTGAACGAGTGAAATCTCGCAACCCCAAAACCATGAAACACAAAATTGCGACCATAAACACACCATACACCACACAACACATAAACCATCCTACCCACATTACAACAAATAAACAAATAAAACACACACAAACACAAAAACAGAAATCAGCAAACCTACACTACCTATAAGCAGGGGGGGGCAAGACCCCTTGCACCACACTTAGTATATATATAACTCCAAGATCACAAGCCCCCCTGAACCCCACTTAGTATGTGTATATATATATATATATATATATATATATATATATATATATATATATATATATAAAACTCCAAGATCACACTAAACAGAAAAACATGCGCCACAGACTACATCCTGCAACAAATACCGGAACACCATAACCATGAAATTGACATTTCCAGATTTGTGGTTATTGAGTTTCGCAATTTTAAAAATTTGACTTTATGGTGGTCTCGAGATACTGAAATTCGAGATTTCAGTATTTCGGGATTATAAAGTGGAACTATATATATATATATATATATATATATATATATATATATATATATATATATACACATGTATGTATATATATATATATATGTTTTCCGTTCAGAATTTCGAAGCTCAAAACTTGAATATTTCGAAGCTCAAAACTTTGAATTTCATATGATCGAAGCTCATATGTTCGAAGTTTCAAAACTCTGAAATCCTGAACGGTGATCGACATACAGCGCAGACCAGGAGAGTTCCCTTGTTCTCGCTGTAGTGCGATCTCAGGGTTGGTATATTTAAGTTGTGGGGGGTGTGGGAGGTTCAGGGGGGCTTTGCATACACATGTTTTAGTGTGTTGGGTGGTGTTTTGGGGGGGTTCACAATTTCGAGATTCTGAGATCTTGAGATTCTGAACTCGATATTCTGAAACTTGAGATTTTGGGATTTTGAAATTTCATAGTGAACCCCTATATATATATATATATATATATATATATATATATATATATATATATATGTGTGTGTGTGTGTGTGTGTGTGTGTGTGTGTGTGTGTGTGTGAGTGTGATACCTTGTGCAATAGGTTTACCATGCATCAAAGGACTGAATTATCTCATACTGTAGTACAAGCATGTCATCTCAATGGCAATTTCAACAAGTTCCACTGCAGAGAAATGGTTTTGTGTGTGTGTGTGTGTGTGTGTGTGTGTGTTGGGGGGGGGGGGTTGAGCTGAGGCCTACCACACCTTCCCTAACTTAAATAGTCTATGGTCATACAACTACGGTGAAAGGGCAAATTCATGTTTGATTATGGTAGTTTTCAGCAAAACCTTCAGCTGTCTGGTTCCCCATTCTATTTATCCATTGTTGTTTCCTTCAAATTACTGTTTCCCATTCATTTCAGCGAGATGCAGTAATTAAGTAATCCATGTAAGTTGTGTATTGAATAAATATTTACACAGTTTCTCCAGGATGTTTTAAATAGACTGCCCCTGTTCAGTTTTCTGTTCTTGTTCTGAGGTATATTAACTGTTTTACTAGATTCAGGTAATGTTGGTGTTATTTTAGAGGCCAGAGCAAAAGGAGGCAACTTTGCCCTGCTCAGATTGCTAAGCCAGGTAAGTAGTGCAGTTGCCTTCCTTAGAAGTGTCCTTATCCTGTAAGTTAAGTCATGTGATTCTTAATACTCTCCTGTCTGTTCTGCGTTAACTGTTGGCAGGCTACCTAGCACCTTCCTAACTCTAGAGTTCTGGTATTGGCCTTAGACACTGAAGGGTACTCACTAACATAGTGTTGTAATAGTACTAGAGGATAACCATTGTTGTAATACCAGCCCTGGATAGTGGGAGATGTATCCAACCCCTTAGGGTTGCAGTCACAGCCACAGACGTGTGGGTGCCAAGTTCCCATAGTGGTACAATACCTGTCCCTAATACTGGGAAGCTCAGGTGCCTAAATCTGTAATACTATTTCTAAATACTGGTTCTAATAATAGTTCTTAGTACGTACCCAGGGAAGGGTGTGGAATCCTCTGGTAATGGTAGTATTAATCCTACAGATTGGGGTCACCCAGCTCTCCATTATGGTAATATTACTTCTGGACATTGAAAAGTACCTAAGTCCTTATTGTTATGGGACTAGCTCTGGATAGGTAGAGAGTTTCCAGTGCCCTGGTGCTGTGATACCAGTCCTGGATAGCCAGCTGTCCAGCTGCCTTATGCTTTACTAGCATTACTAGATAATAGGGCCCATAGTCATAGTTATAGTGCTTTAATAATATTCTTGTTAGGAAGGAGTGGGGGTGTGCATCCCCTTATGCTAGTGTTGTCACTAGGGAGTACCCAATCTGATATTTGATGTGCCTCATTACTTAGTGATATAATACCAGTTCTGAGCACTAAAGAAGTACAACTCCTTCTTGTTGAAACAGTACTCCTGGCCACCAAAAGGTACCCAGCCCCTTAATGCTATAATATCAGTCATGGACACCGATAGAGTTTCCTGTCCCCTATTGTTGTAATATCAGCCCTTCATTGCAGAGAAACTGCAGCTCATAATGTTGTTTCAGGTTTGGGCACTGGGGGCACCCAGTCTTAATGTATTGTGTAATCTGTCCCGGAGACTAGACAGGTACCCAGTCATATCATTTTTTAATTAATTTATCCCTAAACCACAAAATCAGAAATGCTAATTAGTGCCTTACAAAAAAAAACAAAATATCACAAAATCAGAAATGCTAATTAGTGCCTTACAAAAAACCAAAATATCACAAAATCAGAAATGCTAATTAGTGCCTTACAAAAAAACAAAATATCACAAAATCAGAAATGCTAATTAGTGCCTTACAAAAAACCAGAATATCACAAAATCAGAAATGCTAATTAGTGCCTTACAAAAAAACAAAATATCACAAAATCAGAAATGCTAATTAGTGCCTTACAAAAAACCAAAATATCACAAAATCAGAAATGCTAATTAGTGCCTTACAAAAAACCAAACTATCACAAAATCAGAAATGCTAATTAGTGCCTTACAAAAAACCAAAATATCACAAAATCAGAAATGCTAATTAGTGCCTTACAAAAAACAAAAATGTCACAAAATCAGAAATGCTAATTTGTGCCTTACAAAAAACCAAAATATCACAAAATCAGAAATGCTAATTAGTGCCTTACAAAAAACAAAAATGTCACAAAATCAGAAATGCTAATTACTGCCGTACTAAGACCAGAATACTAAATCTGACAGTTTATTTTGTGTTTATTTATTTACATGTGTTTACCAGAAAAGCCTGACTGGGAATTAAAACCCTTTTATGGGAAAGGCTTGAGGACAAAATCTCCATGGTTACATATATAAAGTTATTATGACAACACACAAAACATCTGTTAAAGCAAAAGCATTTACAAGTTTATAACTTAGGCATATCAAGAGATGAGCAATGCATTAAGTGCATTGTGAAATATACATAAAAGGCAATAAAAAAATTATACCAAGACAGCTTTGGAGGTAGCACTCTACAGTAAAGGTGTGCATCCCCTTATAGTTTTAATGCTAGTGTTGTCACTAGGGAGTACCCAATCTGATATTTGATGTGCCTCATTACTTAGTGATATAATACCAGTTCTGAGCACTAAAGAAGTACAACTCCTTCTTGTTGAAACAGTACTCCTGGCCACCAAAAGGTACCCAGCCCCTTAATGCTATAATATCAGTCATGGACACCGATAGAGTTTCCTGTCCCCTATTGTTGTAATATCAGCCCTTCATTGCAGAGAAACTGCAGCTCATAATGTTGTTTCAGGTTTGGGCACTGGGGGCACCCAGTCTTAATGTATTGTGTAATCTGTCCCGGAGACTAGACAGGTACCCAGTCATATCATTTTTAATTAATTTATCCCTAAACCACAAAATCAGAAATGCTAATTAGTGCCTTACAAAAAAAAACAAAATATCACAAAATCAGAAATGCTAATTAGTGCCTTACAAAAAACCAAAATATCACAAAATCAGAAATGCTAATTAGTGCCTTACAAAAAAACAAAATATCACAAAATCAGAAATGCTAATTAGTGCCTTACAAAAAACCAGAATATCACAAAATCAGAAATGCTAATTAGTGCCTTACAAAAAAACAAAATATCACAAAATCAGAAATGCTAATTAGTGCCTTACAAAAAACCAAAATATCACAAAATCAGAAATGCTAATTAGTGCCTTACAAAAAACCAAACTATCACAAAATCAGAAATGCTAATTAGTGCCTTACAAAAAACCAAAATATCACAAAATCAGAAATGCTAATTAGTGCCTTACAAAAAACAAAAATGTCACAAAATCAGAAATGCTAATTTGTGCCTTACAAAAAACCAAAATATCACAAAATCAGAA
>NC_056732.1:1711388796-1711441296 GCF_019279795.1 Protopterus annectens
GCCTTTTTTAGGCAAAGTCAGGAGCACAAAATTACCAACATGAAAAATTCTAAACGAAATTTAAAGGTCATACTTCTAAACATTAGAAGTCTTAGCATGAGACTGCACTCATTGCAAGCATGCTTTGCCCTGGAGGATACTGACATTTGTGCAGTCACTAAAACCTGGTTCAAAGCTGTGGAGAGCACCCCAGCCTTACCAGGTTACTCATCCTACCATACTTTCAGATCCCAAATGGAGGGCTACAAAGCCAAAGGAGGTGGGGTTTCAATATTTATCAAAGACATACACACCTCCAGGCTGGTCAAATGGTATGACGCACAGGAGACACTCCAAGTGCAGTTAACTGTTGACAAAACACCTATTCAAATCATAGCTAGGTAGAGACCCCCAACCATGACTCAGGACTGCCACACCACCTATCAGGACTTACTTGAATCCATCAGGATTCAACACTCTACCCTGATCATGGGTGACTTTAACTACCCAACCATAGAGTGGAAGACCTATTCTAGACCAAACATGAATGCCCAGAGATTCCTCAACTTTGTCACTGCCAATCCATTGGATCAGTTGGTTGACACCCTTACGAGAGGTGAAAATATCCTGGACCTGGTCCTAGCACCCCTTCAGTATCATCCTCCTTGGTAAGATTCGACCATAAAGCAATCACTTTTGAAGTCACCATCTCCCCTGACCCCCCCCCCCCCCGGTCAGGGTCAAACAAAAAATCTTTTTCAAAGCTGAATGAAATCTCCTCACAGCCAGTACAAGCAGCTTCATAGCCACCATCCCTTCAGCTGGAACTATGGAACTAGCACTAATGTCCAAGCCTACACCAAAAAACTATATGAGCACCTGCATAGCTGTATGGCCTCAGCAATACATGTCAGGATCAATTCCTCTTCGTCAAGGAAGAATAAACCTGTCTGGTGGACAGCAGCAATAAACAAACTCCATAATAAAAGGAAAAAAAAATGCTGTCCATGACCAAGCAGAAACAGCTGACAAGTTGGAAACAATCTCTCCTTTGTTTGAACAAGCAAATAAGGTCACTGGTGAAATCCTCTAAGGCTAACTTTCAGTCCAAATTAGCCACATCCACTAAGGACAATCACAAGGCCTTCTTCACATACGTCTGCAATCTCAAAGGTAACTCCCCAAATCTGCTGGCAGACAGGTCCAGTGAATACTTCACCCCATGTCAGTAAACCAGGACATCCCCAGCACCTGCCCCACTCCCCTCATCACCAGGGAGCAGGTCTTTAATACCCTCTCAAAGGCAAAAAATGCAGTCTCCATGGGACCCAATAACATCTTTGGCTGTATCCTACATGAATTCAGGCAGGCGCTCTCAACTCCATTAGGCACCCTATTCAACCAAAGCCTGAGCACCAGCTTTGTCCCAGCTGAATGGAGGACAGCCCTGTCATCCCTCTACACAAAGGTGGTGTGTCCACTGACCCAGGCAATTATTGGCCAATCTGTCTAACTAGCCTGATCTGCAAGGGCATGGAATGCATTATCATGGGACCTTATAAACATGGACATTGACCACCTCCAGTAGCTTGACCCCACACAGTTTGGTTTTGTTAAAGGGAAATCATGCCTGTAAAACTTGGTCAACTTCTTCAAAACAGTCACCAAAGCCATGGATGAAGGGAAAATGGTGCACTTTGCCTACCTTGACCTAGCCAAAGCCTTCAACACTATTCCCCACTTGGGCATTATAGATAAACTCTCTTAGCTAGGCATCAACCGGTATGTTACCAGATGGGTAGCTAACTGGCTCACTGATAGAACCCACTCATTCAAAATAGATGAAGCCACCTGTAGTAGCAGACCCATTATGAGCAGTGTACCCCAAGGATCAGTCTTGGGGACTCTACTGTTTGGAATATACTTTTCCGAGGTGCAAGCCAAAAACCAGTGGTCTGTGGCTGACCAAGTTTGCTGATGACTGCAAGCTGGGTGCTGTCTTAAATTCCCCCAGTGATGTGAACATTTTCCAAGAGGGCCTTACCCAGACTAATGACTGGTGCCAGAAGCATGGCCTCAAACTGAATGCCAAGAAATGCATCATCTCCTTTGGGGAAATGGCATCCTCACTAATTATCACATTAATAACAACGTACTAAGCATGCAATCTGTCACGATGGATTTTGACACTGAGGTTGATAGCAACCTAACTTTTGACCACCATGTTGCCTCTGTTGCACGGAAGGCTTTCTATATGGCCCACCTCATAATTAAGGGTATTTCATTCAGGAACAAGGAGGTCATAACATCCCTGTACGCCTCCCTTATAAGACCCATTATTGAGTACAATGTCCCCTTCAGCATGTACCTTGCCAAGCACATGCAGCAGCTGTAGAGACCACAGTGGTTCCTGACCAGGAAGATCCAGGGTCTCAAACACCTATCCTATACAGATAGGCTAAGAGGTGACCTGTGTCTGGCATACAATGCCATCTCAGACCCAGTCTTGATGGAGTTGCTGCATATCTGTAAGTCAAACTTCACTCGTGCAACCCACACACAAGGCCTCAACTTGGTCTGTGACAGTAATGGAACTTGTTGACGGGATAGATTTGTGTCCCAAGGACTCCCCCATTTGTGGAATAGACTCCCTCTCTATGTGAAGCAGAGTACCACTCTAGCCCTCTTTAAGAGGAACCTGGATGACTGGATGAGAAACAGAAAATATACCCCTGGGATCCCACCTGTGTCCCTGCTGGACAGGGGAAATGGGTGCTGACTTTGTGGGAACATGGGTAAAATTCTTGGCTAGGCTTATAAGGGCCTCCAGGCCTCCTATGACCGTATGAACCTATAGGCAGGTAGAAATTATGGTTGCAACATTATTTTTCATCTTTTGTCTTTTTGACTATATTTTTTCTACTTTCAATATTTTAGTAATAAACCATATGCACACACATACATTTTTAAGCAATAATCCATGACTGTGCATGAATATAACAGCATTTACCTATGGTTGGTGTAGTTTGACCATGAGGGAGCAGCCAGAGTGATTAAACTAAGCTAACTGTAGTTAAATTCTGGTATAACCACAAACAGGAGTGGATTATTACTTTTATACAATAACATTATTTATTTATTTATTTATCTATTTTACATTTGCTTACTGGGAAAGTCTGTCTGGGATATAGCCCCATTTTCAGTGGTTGCCCGGGGATAAATGTAACAATAATAAAGTCTAGCACTACAAACTAACATTTCATAGCATACAAGTTTTGATATTACAGCTTGTTAGTTTTTACACTTAATTATAGAAAATCTATTTCTATAGTACAAGGAGAGATTAGCATATTATATCGAGGCAGCTGAAAAAAAAGAAAATGTTAGGAGCTTAGATAGCAGCAGTTTTAGAGTACATGGCCAAGAAAATGAGCTGAAGAGTTAGAGATAGTCAGGGAAGATGTATAAGGATTAGCAGGTAGTCAGGGAGATGTATAAGGATTAGCAGGTATTTATGTAGCCACTCAGCCTAGACTCGTGCAGGGACAAAGCCAAAAGTCATCACAGAACTATTTTAGAGCATGTTTGAAGTGGTTGAAATTGCTTACCTTTCTTTAATAATGTGATTGTATAAGGGCACTTTGGTCTTCTTCTGCTTTGACTTTGTTATACTGCTGTACTGCACATGCGTATGGACTTATGTTCCCACTCTTGTACAGTACATCAGAGCAGGAGAAGTGACAGAAAAAAACAGAATTTCTGTTGCTGTTTGCTCAGTTTTTTTTAGTGTTAAAAAGTAGAAATTTACAAGGACAGACACACACACACACACACACACACACACACACACACACACACACACACACACACACACACACACGCACACACGCATGGGGCTGATGATGGCCGAGTACAATGGTATGATGACCTCTTTGGACCTACATGCCATGCCCTTGCTTACAGATTGAGCATTTAGAAGGATTTCCTTACTACCTTGGACACATGTTAATTCCCAGATCCCTGACTAGTGAATCAAATTCTAAGGGTATTTTATTGATGACTAAGCAGACTTCCCAAAAGGTACGATAATGCATTCTTTGCTATATTTTTTAAACAATAAAAATCTTTATTAAATTATGATATAGACAATCATACATTTATAGAAAACCATCCTGACATAATTTTAGTTGCAAACATTATACATCACTTATAATCTTTCCAGTTACTGTCAGTCAAACAAAACCTAGATCATACAAATCCTGCCTTATTTTAAACCTCATTCCTCCTTTGCATATATTGTTCCAGCAATTCCCATTATTTTCTATGTAACTTACTCATACCCTTTTCTAAAGATTCCATTTCCAGTTGTTTTATCTGTTACTGTATTCACTGCTTCTAGTACAATTGGTTTAGACTTTGATTTCCATTTTTTAGCAATTGCTTTTTTGGCAGCCACCATAATTAGACTCTGCAAGGCCTTACTATGTCTAGGCAATTCCAATTTTGTGTCATAGCTTAAAAAAATAATTTCCTTAGTTATACCAGTTTTGTCACCCAGTATTTCTCATAGAGTAGTCTGCAGGGAATTGTTAAAGTCTGCCAACCCATTACACACCCAGAAAAATAGGTTCGCAATTGCCTCTTTCTTCTCCATCCCACCTTCAACATTTGCTATCTACCTGAGGGAAAATTATTTGTAGTATAAATACCTATGCAAACACTTTCAAGCAAAGATCCTAAATCTTCTAGACTTTGTTGTGTACTTGGAAGACATAGATATATTCTTCCATTGTTTCTTTGTGAATTGCTTATCCAGTCTCTCTTCCCAATCCTTTCTAACCTCCTTTGATTGATTCTTATAGCTATCATGCAATATTTTATATACTCTACTAATTATTTATTTTTTAACAGCAGCTTCTGTTCTAGATTCTACTAAAAACTCTACCAGTGCCAGTCTTTTGCTTAGGATCCTCCTGTTTCTTTTTCTTTGCCTATATTCTGATATCAATCCCTGATAGGGAAGGCAATCTCTAGCCTGCAGTCCAGGTAAATTCTTGGCTTCTTCCCATTTAATTACCTTTCCCTATTTATTTTCTCCCAATACTTGCCTGTTTTGTCCAATAAATTCCAGCCCCCTCTTGCCTATTGTCTGTATTCCTAATTGCAATCATCCTTCTAGGCAGAATCATCTTTCTCAATTTCCACGATGTCTTAGTTATTAGAATACCTCCTGCTACTTTTTGAATATAATATTAATCCATGGCTTTGGGACCAAGCTTTTGCCTGTAGAAGACCTTCCTGAAGGATATTCTCATCTTGGGAGGAATTCAGTGATAGCTCCCAGTTTGCAATTATCTGCAAACTTGGTTAGCGAAAGGTATTGACTTTGACATCCAAGAAGTAGATGCCAAAGAGGAGTGGGTCTAGCACAGAATCCTGGGGGACTCCACTGGTGACCAGCTGCTTTATGGAGATGGCCTCACTGATTCTAACCTCCTGGGTGCTATCAGTGAGTCAGCTAGCTATCCAGTGTGTTATAAAAGGGTTTCTACCTAGTTCTATAAGTTTGTTGACAATGCTCGAGTGGGGTAGTGGATCAAATGCATTAGCTAGACCTAGGTAGGCAGTATGCACATTTTTCCCCTCATCCATTGCCTTAGGGATTTTCAAAGAAGTCCATCAGATTCAGTAAGGATGACCTTCCTTTGACAAAGCCAAACTGGGATGGATCCAGTGTCCAAAGGTCTCCTATGTCCTTGTTGATAATTTCCATGATAATTCTATCCATGGCTTTGCGAATAAGACTACTCAGACTACTTGGTCTGTAGTTTGCAGGATTTGTTGAAGGTGCTCCCTTGTGAAGGGGATGTCCACTGGGATCCTCCATTCATGTGGCACAAAACCTGTTTTAAGACTGTAGTTAAATAGTGACTCCAGAAGTCCTGATAAGTCATAATTTACACTATTCAGGAGACATCCTGGAATGTTATCAGGGCCCACTGAGTGCATGTTCTTGGCTTTAGTGAGTGCAACAATACCAGTCCTGAGGACAGTAGAATGTCCAAGCCCCTAATTTTCACATTCAGTCATGGAAACTAGATTGTATCCAGTGTTCTATGACTGTAAAACTGGTCCTGCATAATAACGACTAACCATCCCCTAATTTTTAATAGCAGTATTGGACATTTTGGGGGTTCTAGTTGCCTGTCATATTATACCATTACTGATCACTGAATGGAGTCATCCAACCCCTGCTGCTATGACAGAGGTCCTAATAGGAGGGTTTACACATCCTATTGTATTTCTTCTAATGTTCCTCAAAACTGTGGTGTCCAATATCAAATGATTTTAATATGCCACCCAGATGGTTCTCCTCTGTTTTCTGAAATGTTAATTTCATGAAGCGTCAGCAAGATGAAGCAAGCTGGTGAAAATTCATCTTGTTAAATTCAGAAAAGCAGTATTTGTTACAGTGGAAGTATACCTACGAGGGGCCTTTGCTCCTCTCCCTGTAACTTATATATATTAATTCCACATCTCACAGCCATGGACAAAACATAAAGTTATCATTGCCAGTGCACAAATAAAAAACACACTGGCTGAGGTATCCTCAGAAGAACAGAGATTAGGATGCTCAACATCAGGCAGCCAGACTCAATGAGTCTGAGCCTTATCTACTTTAAACTTGACAAATTAATAGGCATGGCACTTATGATTGCTCAGTATTTTAATATTATAAGACTAGTGCTAGATTCTAAAGGCTGAACAATCTCAGCTACAAAAATACCATGCCTAGAAACTTTGGGGGGGAGCATAATTCCTTAATTTCGGAATACCTGCACTGTACACCAAACACCAAAGAGTAGCCTATTCCCTACTCTCAGTAGTCGAGCAAACTCAACTCCTGTGCTGTAAACCTTTAGTATTGTTTTTTTATTTCAGAAAGGTAGAGACCAAACAGGAGATGTCCTGGCACAGAACCCTGGGGGACTCCACTGGTGACTAGTCTTGGTAGAGGTAACATCCCCTATTGTGATTTCCTGCATCCTGTCTGAGATATTTGGATGTTATTTTCATCCTTTGGTCGGATGACTTGGTTAAGTTAAATGAATTTTTGATTTACATCAACAATAGCACCTAATTTTTGTTTTAGAAAGGACAGTTTGATGTTAACAAATTTGATTTTTTTTGGATGTTAGTATTAGGAAAAAATGCTATAGACAACTGTTTTTCCTATACTGTGTTCAAGAAAGAGATATATTCCAACAGTTTTTTACATTATAACGTCCACCACTCCCTATGGTTAAGAGTCAGTTCATCAGGTTGTCCCATCTCATTCTTGATGAAACAATATTTCTGGATGAGTCAACAAAATGATCAAAATGTTTCAAGACACTAATGCCATTTACTTTATTGAAGTTTTTAAGAATGAAATAATTAAAGCCTGATCCCATCCTTACAGACCAGTGTTGAAGTACTGCCTCCAAGATTTGGAAACCAAGGCAGATGTGGTGGCTTATGATAAACACATGTCCTTTTCTGACAATGAAACTGGGAATTTATTCAACAGAGCCATGGTTTGTGGCTTTACGGAGGCCACCAATGAGGTGAGAAATATCCTCCAGAAGAACTGTCAGAATTTTATAACACAAGGCCTCAGCTTACTTTCAGGTAACAGAACCATTATGGTTTTTAGAACAGGGTCTAATTTAAAAAAGATTTTTGAAAAAGCTAGTAAAAGCAGGTTTAACTCTAATTTGACTTCTAAGGGCGTGTTCAAATGCTGTGCATGTGCCCAATGTAGATACATTGCAGAAGGGGTAAACTTTGTGGGTGGGAATTTTTCAAAACCTGTCTATCCAAATGACAAATTTAACTGCAACACCAAAGGAGACATCTATTTAGCACAATGTGTTACATGTCCTGTGTTTTATGTTGCTAAGACTATAAATGCTTTAAAAGCCAGGATTTACCAACATACATATAGGATTAGTAAAAGGGACAAAAGTAATGCACTATACAAACATTCTAGTGATTGTCAAATTAAAAAAAATGATTTTCTTTGTTTTGGAAAAAAGCTCCATTGTTTGATGGGGGGGGGGGGTAAATTGGATGTTTACGTTGAAAAACGTGAATCATATTGGCAAGTGTTTTTTTGTTGGTTGACACTACCCTCCTCCCCGGGCATTAATTACAGGGTGTCCATCAACAGTCTTTTGTTTTTCAGAAAGATGTGTATTTAATTGCTTGGTGTGATTGACATTTCATTTTATTTTAATTTTATGGATGTTTACAATTCTTTATCCAATAGTCTAATTTGTTACCTATTTTGCAACTGGAATTTGTTTTTAATTTTATCTATGTTGAACTGTGTTTTTCATGGTTTTATTACTTTATATATGTAATTTAATACTTTCACCACAAGATAGCTTTGGGCTTAATGATTATTGTTTGATGAAATTCACCTTACTTGTAGTGAAGAAAAGCACTTATGAATTAAACTTTTTGGGTGAATCTTCCACTTTCCTTGGAGTCTGCGTTTTATTTATTTATTTATTATTTTTTTAATTTACAATTGTAACAGCTTTATTAAGTATGTTTGTTTTTAGATCTGTATGCATGTTGTACACAGTGATTGCATCACTATACACACAGGAAAACGTACTACTTCTGGTTCTGTTACAAAAACGTGAATACAAACATCAGGTCTTTTCTTGTGACTAGTCATGGCTTTTACTACATCCATACTTACTTCAACATTTTAACAACAGTGCAATTATTTTGTTTAAAAAGATTTGCTAGATTGAGTCAATAACTCAATTATTCAATTAATACAAACCACTTAAACCACAATTTTAATACATATAGTAAAAATATGCATAAAAAGTAATGTATAAAAAGATGCAGCTGTATGTCTTTGATTATTCCTTTTGAAGGTTATGTTCAGCCGAGGTACCAGAAGACATTAAAGCGTTTTGCTGTTTGCTGGCTTCAGTTTGGTGATTATATTTCTTACTTTTTCGTGGTTTTTTGAGACATTGAATTTCTGGGGCCAACATGATGAATTCGGTTGTGAATACTGATGGACTGATGTTTGCTAGTTTACTAAAAGAAAGAGAAGATAAACTGGCTCGTTCAGACCCTTGGACTTTTTCCATGGAAGGTGACTATGACAAGAGATTTGATGACTTGAAAAAGTTAATGACTAAAGAGACTTCCCTGTTTTATGACACACGTTTGCTTGAAAAATATTTAAATTTGTCCATTAAACCGAGGGGTCTTAGAGTGGACAAACTACCCGCTTTCAAGTTTTTGGATGATGAAAAAGAACTGTTAAATGAAACTCTTGGATGGCTTAAAATTCTTGTTAAGCGTAATCAGAAAGCCTTGAGCACAATCCAATCTCAAATCGCTGAATTACAGGGTAATTTGGCTAAAGACTTTCCAAATGATACCTTTCATTCTTTAATGAAACGCATTAATGATGAAATCAATAAATTTGAAAGTGAGGTTATTCTGCGTAAAAAAAAGAAGCTGAATCATGATATCAGAGATTTTAAAAATGACTTAGTTTATTCTTGGCAACGCAAAAGTAAAAATGGTAGATTCCGTAGTGAAAACACGGAAGCAAGCGTGATTCATCTGTTTCGTCATCTGACACTACCGGCAGCAAGAAGAGCGTGTCGTTTGAGCGTGTGGATGTAATGGAGGATTCTGAAGTTCACTCAGAGACGGTACAGCATGGGCGTTGGAATTTTCGCCAGAACAACAGGCGGAGATCAAGAGCAAGAGGTCGCAACAGAAAATACTGACTTTAACTTTTTTTCAGTGGGTACTGACTTTAATGACTCTAACTTGATTGATTCGGCTTTTGAATTTACAAGCACTAATACTGCTCAGTTAAACGTGCATATTGTAAACTTGAGCGATTTAAATTTAACTAATGACATGTGCCGTGTTCTACAAAAGGGTACAAAATTTGTCCCTGTTAGAATACCTGCTCTAGCCGACATTCTGTTAGATATAAAGCGTTTTTGTCGCAAATTGCACTTGAAAGTGTTTTTTGATGGTCAAACTACTTGTAGTAAGTCTTTGTTGAACAATAATACTATTAGTAACAGTGAAGCTTCTTTGTTAGACGACTCTTTAATGAATTTGTCTATTTATGACTTCGAGTCAGATCATTCCATGGATATAGATGCACTAGAATTTTTTTGTGGTTCAAATGGTGATGGGAATCGTTTTTCTACTGGCTATGGCAGGCTTGAAGTTCCTTGTTTGCCTACACAAAGTAAATTCTACCCCCCTAAAAAGTCTGCTATTTTGAATACTTTTGAAAATATTCTTGTTAGGAAAGTTGAAATAGAATATATTGCATTCAGAAAGCAGTTTATTGAATTTAACCTAACAAAATCTGAATGGTTAGCTATGAAAGCGATGCAAAATGTTTCAGATAAGTATGTTTATTGTCAAGCTGACAAAGGGGGCAATTGGGTTATTATGGGGAAGCAACATTATTTAAAGATGGTATTTGATTTGTTATCTGATGAAAACATTTATCTTGAATTGTCTCACAATCCAATTTTGGAGTATAATGAAATACTATTGGAACTGCTTGAACGGGGTGAAAGATTAGGTTTTTTAACACAAAAAGATGTGAAAAAATTGTACATTGAAAATCCTAGAGATGCATTTTTTTATGCCTTGCCGAAACTACATCATAATTTCAATGACCCCCCTGGCCGTCCTATAGTTTCAAGCTGTGGATGTTTTCTTGAAAATTTGGGAATCCTATTAGATAGCTTATTAAAAAGGGAACTTAAGAATGTTGTTTCTCATATTAATAATACTAATGAATTTTGTGCTTTGGTTAGAAATATGCATTGGGATAATGACTTCTATTGGGCTACCGTAGATATCAAGGCTCTGTACACAA
Source organism: Protopterus annectens (assembly GCF_019279795.1). Taxonomy (NCBI): domain Eukaryota; kingdom Metazoa; phylum Chordata; order Ceratodontiformes; family Protopteridae; genus Protopterus; species Protopterus annectens. The sequence goes on from NC_056732.1 coordinate 1,711,399,712, forward strand.
GTATTTCTACTACTTTTGGCATTAAGGCTATAAGTCAGATTATGGGGGAGGGCCCACGTACATCTTTTGTTATTTTGTTGCTTGAATTTGCATTGACACATAATTATTTTTTGTGTGAAGATAAAATCTTTTTGCAAAAGGAAGGAACTGCAATGGGGGCTAATTTTGCCCCCACTTATGCAATTCTTTTTATGTCATTTTTTGAGACCACTTTTTTGTATACTTTAAAATTTTTCCGTGAATCTGTGGTTTTATACCGTAGGTATATTGATGATTTGATATTCATTTGTAAAGGTAACATATCTGACTTTAGTAACTTTGTAGATGAACTGCATTTGAATAAATTTGGATTGAAATTCACTTATAAAGTGAATTTATGTAGTATAGAATTCCTTGATATTTTGCTATATGTAGATACTTGTGATATTATTCAGTTTAGACCATTTAGAAAAGTGACAGCTACAAATAATTTTTTGCATGCTTCAAGTGCACACCCAACTCATTTAATTGAAGCTCTCCCTTTTGGAGAATTTAAGCGTATCTTTGAGCACACATCCGAAAAATGTTTTTTGAAAGAAGAGTTTCAGGATGTTAAACATAGGCTTAAAAGTAGGGGTTACTCTGAAAAGGATGTTATATGTAGTGAAATGAGAATTTTGGGCAATAAAAGTTTAAGAAATCAAAATTTCATTGCTAATAAAGATACTGTTGTGGGTAATAATGAAAAAATATTTTTTGTAACAAAATACTCCCCATTTTCGAATACATTTAAATATATCGTAGATTTTTTGTGGCCTACTGTTTGTGATAATGATGAGATAGGTCATCTGTTCCCTAAAAGGGTTAGCTTCTCTTATGGTAGATTTTCCAACCTTAAGGAACTTTTGAGTTCAAAACATAACATGAATAACTAAGGCAATGGGATGTTCTGTTGTGGTAGGTGTAAAATTTGTAATAAGGTGAAAAATCTTTCAGGTAGTGAAATAAATGGTATAAAATTTAATGCCACTGATAGATTTAATTGCAAATCATGTGGGGTTGTGTATATAGTGGGTTGTGGTTGTGTCCCATGCAAATATTATATTGGTCAAACTAAACGACAGGTAAAAATACGTATTATGGAACACATTGGTGATGTTAGGCATTGTAGAATTGACAGTCCTATATCAGAACATTTTAATAATTTTCACTCTGGGTGTTTGGATTCTTTATTTTTTTGTGTTCTTGGTAAACCAAGTGCTACAGGCTTTGGGAATTTTTCACAAAAACTTTTGAACCTAGAAAGTAGATTTATTCTTAATTTTGGTACATTAGCGCCTAAGGGCCTGAATTTAGAAATGAATATTAATTTTTAGTATTTAAAATTTAGTAAAATTAAGCATATTCTTATTATATGTATTAAAATTGTGGTTTAAGTGGTTTGTATTGATTGAATAATTGAGTTATTGACTCAATCTAGCAAATGTATAAAAAGATGCAGCTGTATGTCTTTGATTATTCCTTTGAAGGCTATGTTCAGCCGAGGTACCAGAAGACATTAAAGCGTTTTGCTGTTTGCTGGCTTCAGTTTGGTGATTATATTATATACTATGTTCAGAATGGTCAGGTCATGGCGTGCACTGGTAACTATGTTCAGGATGGTCAGGTCATAGTGCACACCAGTAATTATGTTCAGTATGGTCAGGTCATAGTGCATATTAGTAAGTATATTCAGTATGGTCTGGTCATTGTACACACTAGTAACTATGTTCGGAATGGTCAGGTCATGGTGTACACTGGGAAATATGTTCAGGATGGTCATGTCATACTGCACACCAGTAACTATGTTCAGTATGGTCAGGTCATATTGCACACTATGTTCAGTATGGCCAGGTCATGGTACACACTAGTTACCAGTTCAGTATGGTCTGGTCATGGTACACACTAGTAACTATGTTCAGTATGGTCAGGTTATGGTGCACACTAGTAGCTATGGTGGGTCTGGTCATGGTGCACACTAGTAACTATCTTTAGTAAGATCAGTTAATGGTGCACTCGAGTTACTATGTTCAGTATGGTCAGGGCATAGTGCACACTAATAACTATGTTCAGCATGGTCTGATCATGGTGCACACTGGTAACTATTCTCAGTATGGTCTGGTCATGGTATACACTGATAACTATGTTCTGTATGGGCAGGTCATGGTACACACTAGTAACTGTGTTTGGTCAGGCCATAGTGCACACTAGTAAGTATGTTCAGTATGGTCTGGTCATGGTGCAGACTAGTAACTATGTTTGGTATGTTCAGGTCATGGTGCACACTAGTAACTATGTTCAGTATGGTCTGGTCATGGCACAGACTAGTAAGTATCTTCACTATGGCCTGATCATGGTGCATAATAGTAACTATGTTTAGCATGGCCAGGTAATGGTGCCTAATAGTAACTATATTCAGTATGGTCATGTTATAATGCACACTAGTAACTGTGTTAGGTCAGGCCATAGTACACACTAGTAAGTATGTTCAGTATGGTCTGGCCATAGTGCAAAACAGTAACTATGTTTAGTATGATCAGGTAATGGTGCCCACTAGTAACTATGTTTAGTGTGGTCAGGTAATGGAGTCCACTAGTTAGTATGATCAGTATGGTCAGGACATTGTGCACCAACATCCTGTGTAGAAAAATACATTCTCCTGAATAAATGCTATCTCAGAATAAAAAATATAACATAAAGCTGAGTACATTATTTCTGAAACACTATATGTGTGTGTCATGACGGGACGGCTGATACCATAAGCACTGCCTTGGATGGGTTCCAGTATGTAGGTTCTGAGACATTTTCCCACGGGCTACTATGCCAAAACCAAAAGGCCGCAGCACCATTTCACCACAAAGCAGTGCGGCTGAAAAGCAGATACACTACAGCATTGTACATCAATGAGTAAACAGATACATGTGATGATATCTATCTACTGAGCTGTCTCTACTGGTAGGCTACAGCTGGGCAGCATTCGTTAAGGATCAATGCATGTGCCCGTTTACTCATTGGCATACAATGTCGTAGTGTTTCTACTTTTCGGCTGCACTGCTTTACAGTGAAGTGGTGCTGTGGTCTTTTGGTTTTGGCATAGTAGCTCATGGCGAAATGTCTCATGACCTACAGGCCAGAACCCACTTTGGATGTGTAGGATAACAATACTGTGGACAGGCTATGATCTGGTCAGGGGCAGACAATACTGTGGACAGGGCATGATCTGGTCAGGGACAGACAATACTGTGGACAGGGCATGATCTGGTCAGGGACAGCAGCACAATCTCTATTTATCATTGATTGTGGACAAAAATGGCAGCAGATTTAACTACACCTTCAAACTGCTTCTCTTTCATGAAGGTACATGAACCGAGGTACATTACATTTCATTGTCTTCCTTTACATGTATGCCATCGCTAAACTCTGGAACTCATTTCCAACCAGCATAAACACCATTATCTGCGTCAAGAAATTTGAACTCACCCTAAAGAACTATCTACTAAATATTCATACCTGCCCCTGCATCTACCCAAATAGATAAACCATCTTACTCTCTTTGAGTTTTCCCTCTAACTTACTTCAGTTTTTATTCCTCAAAACCAGTAGGAAACTCTTTTGATCTATAAGTTATTTTAAACAACGCTCTTCTTTCTATTATCTAACATTAACTATCGTTCTAACCCTCACCCCTTTAAAACTGGCCCTCTATTGATTTTCCCTTTCTTACCTTTCAACCTATTCAATATTTACAAAAAAAAAAAATTATCTTGTAAATTACTCTGTTTCTCTCTAATATCGTAATCCCACAATTTATAAATTCTCTTAATATGTTATATTGCACTGTATTGTGCTTTAAATTCTTGTGAAATACTTGTTGTTATTTCTGTGCATACATAATGTCTTGTGGAGCTTTTCTCCCCAGACCTCCGCTGAAAATGTTTTTTTGACCCAGTCGGACTTTCTCAGTCAACAAATTTCAATAAATAAATAAATAAATAGACTACTCTTTCGATATGTATTAGGTTCTGAGACACATTTCACTATAGTCAAAATAAGGCCCTTAAAATAAGGAAAGCTGTTATACTGGCTGTGACAAACTGAGCAGCACCTATATTGGTGGTCTTGCATGGTCCTGAACAAAAGTGATTGACAAATAGCTTCAGCTCATTGCTTGTAAAGGGAACTAGTCATAAATCCAAACAGAAAGAAACCAGCATAAGAGATAATCAGACATTCTAAACACTTTATTTGTTCTCAACAGTACCATTATGCAGACCACGGTTTCACCAATACAGCTTCTGCTCTGCAGATATAGGTACGTATTCAGACATTCTTAAATAAACTGTGAAAACCCCATGTGACTAATTTAAAAATGGCTTTAAGTGTAGCAAGAACAGAGCATTACGCATTCATAATAATATCGCAGCTGACTCAACTGAATATTTGTGAAGAAAGAGAGAATGCTGTAATACTTATATTTAAATACAAGAAATAAACATTATTTCAAAGGATTTTATGTTTTATGTGCTATAGTTGCGGCGTCACATACATCAGGAATATAGTATTAAAGTTTCTGACAGTTTATGAAATAGAAATAAGAATGGATATTGTCCACAATGGAAATATAATAAATAGAGCCGGAGCTCCCTCTTGTGGTCAAACAAATAATGCTCTCTATCCATCATGATAAACAGATAAATTAAGTAAATCATCTCTTAAGTGTACCTCATTACGAGGAATCTACCTCATTTGGAGTCTTAAAATGTTCATGTTCCTCGAAGTTCCACATTGAAAGGGTCTGTCACACATCCAGTGTTAGGAATATTTTAACTGATATTCATGGTAAATAAAAATGAATAATATTAATTCATTAAAAGATTTTTTTTTATAAGTGAAACCAGGATATTTTAACCATCTTATAATCCTTCTAGTTGAAATTGTTAGTAAGCCGTTAATATCTGTTCCACATTTTGCACATTTGTTCTGCATTATAAAGGCTAGTGTTCCTTATTTTGTAAATGGGAAGTTGAGAGCAATGAAGTAAATTAAAATGGCATATAGGAAATTCTGGAGGTGTGATGGAAAAGAGAGGTAAATGAGAAAATACTTTGTGGAAGTGTAAAAAAAAATACCTACAGAGTACTTCTTCAGAAATATTTGGGGGTTGAAAATATCTGCAACTAAACTAAGTTGAGCTGGGACACAGGATCTGAACTGTCTGTACATAGAACAGCCTTACTAAGTTTAATGTTATTAACTGCCAAAAAAAAATACTACCAAACTGAAATCCAGATCTAAACCACCTGTAATAAGGCACTGAGTATTGTAAAGGAGATAAAAACTAGAGACAGGATCTTTAGAAAAGGGAAGGAGTGAATTACATAGAAAAAAATGTAAATTGTGAGAACAATACACACATGATAATGTTCTGGCAGCGGAGGAGGAGTGAGATTTAAGGGAAGGCAGGAATTCAGCAGTTTATGTAATGTAGTAAATAATTGTTAAAAAGTAAGAAAACATGCAATGTATAGTGCATGAATATAACAAATGTTATAATATGTTTCATTTTCTATTAATCTATGACTGCCTATCAATCTGCCTCCCCTTTTTTAACCATATGAATGAAGGTGAGGTGTCACATCAACAGTGATGTATAGAGCCAATGTTCACACCATCAGGTGGATAAGCCCTGCTGCATTTTTAATTCCATATCACACAGGGCTAATTTAGAGTATCCAAATCCACCTAGTGCATGCCATTGGAATGTGGGAAGAAAATCAGAGCATCCAGTGAAAATCCACATGACCACATAGAGGACATGTAGACTCATACACAAGCCTCCCCAGATGAGAACTGAACCAGAGAACTTCTTGCTGGGAAGGTGACAAACCTATCCACTGCGCCACTGTGCCACCTCATATGTGTGCTGATGTCCTGTGATAATGTAATAAAGGTGTTTAAAAACAAGACCATGTTTACAAAACTAAGGATAAATTGCTGCTAGCAATGAAACTGATAAGAATATTTAAACCCATCAGAGTACAATTTCATCCAAGTAATTTTTTTTTTGGCTTTGTAACTTTCTTTTAATTCTCTGAAATTCCTCTGTTAAGTGTCAATGATGGGCTTTAGGAAATCCCATATTATTGATACTCTAGTTCTGATAGTAAATACATTATATTTTTAGCACATGTGATGACTCATCACTATGACCATAAAACATTATCAATACTTCTGTTAGAAAGGCTACAGTCTGTCAGGTATAAAAGACAACACATTTTATAACTTAGCTAAAGATGCGGGAAATTCCTTCAAACCAATGTTTCTTCTTTTTTCTGTTTCTAAACGTATAGAAAAATCCAAAGCAACTCAGATTTAAAAATAACACCTAAATCATAATCATCAGTGATCAACAGCATGCTTTGGGACATGCCATAGTACCTGTACAGCCATCTTAACACTTCTTACCACTAACAGCTAGCATACTTATGGTCTTGGTTAGAGGTTAGCTGACAGACATCTTTTTTTTTTCTTTATTTTATATAAGCTCTTGCTTCTGCAGGCTGCAATGAATTTTAGGTGAACTTTATGGCTCTGAGAATACAAAACTACACTAAATGAACAGCTACCCTTTGGACAGACCCTCTCCAGCCACTTCCACTTTGAGTCCTCCTTGCAGTTTGTGAATGAAGGAAGACACGAGGTTCTGTACTCAAACTCCTTCTGTTTTCACTCTTCATAAATGGACAATTAGACTTATCTCACTGGAACTTGTTATGCTGATGACCTTATACTGTAGGAACCTCGTCGAGACCCTGATATGTAGGAACCTCATCAGGACCCTGATATGGTGACCTAATACTGTAGGAACCTCATTAGGACCCTAATATGATGACCTTGTACTGTAGGAACCTCATCAGGACCCTGATATGATGACCTTATACTGTAGGAACCTCATCAGGATCCATAAACCAGGTCAACACTGACTATGATTGTAATTCTTATTACTTTAAAATATGTTCTACCTTATTATCTGACACATTAATAAAACTATTAACCGAACTTCAAAGAATGGAAAATTGCTGTTTTATCACTGACTTCCATTACAGACATCATCACTGGCACTCTGTTTAGGGCATTCTCACATCCTATTTAGGCCTGTGTTACTTCTATGTACTCTAATTTTCAGCTGGATAAACTTGGATTGCAGCATAAGCCTGCACAGTGCTTTAAAGCTACAATGATCTACAAGATCACTTAACTCCCAACAGTCAATAAAATGCATTATCGAAATCCTATTTTTTTTTCATAATATTGTTCCTCTAAGACTTCTTTGACTTTTAGTTCTCTGTGATGGAAGTTTCTGTCGAAACTAAAATGATGCAGGAGTACTTGGCTTTAACAAAACCAGAAAGGAATTTCTCATTACAGAATCCAGCTGTGCATGTTCAAATGTATAATAGTTGTTATGCTACCATTCTAATTGTTAACAAGGCACATGATGTCCCTTTATAACTTAATTTACTGGGTATGATATTTTAGGCTGGGTTCATTGACAAGTGCTATCTGGTTGTGCAGTAGGTATCTACTGCATAAAGCACTGATGAACAATTATTATTATTGTATTATGCAGAGGATATCACCTGCAGTCCTTTGCTCAGTATGTAGGTTATATATGCTGCAGGTATTATTCAGAGGATATCACCTGTAGTCCTTTGCTCAGTATGCAGGTTATATCTGCTGCAGGTATTATTCAGTGGATATCACCTGCAGTCCTTTGCTCAGTATGCAGGTACTATCTGCTGCAGGTATTATTCAGTGGATATCACCTGTAGCCCTTTGCTCAGTAGGCAGGCAATAGCTACTGCAGGTATTATGCAGTGGATATCACCTGTAGTCCTTTGCTCAGTATGCAGGTAATATCTGCTGCATGTATTATGCAGTGGATATCACCTGCAGTCCTTTGCTCATTATGCAGGTGCTATCTGCTGCAGGTGTTATGCAGTGGATATCACCTATAGTCCTTTGCTCAGTATGCAGGTAATATCTGCTGCAGGTATTATGCAGTGGATATCACCTGCATACCAAGAAAAAGACTGAATGCAAAAAGATATATGCTGTGATAAGAGGATAGTTAGAGCTAGGCTGCAATAGGGCAGAAGCAGCACTGAAGAAGTGCACCTGCGTGACATGATGGACATTACAGCAAAAGCAAGCTAGCATGACCAATACTCACATGTACTGTTTAGTAATGTTTAGCTGTGGATAACACATATACGGCACAAGAAGAGCAACACTGTGGCCTGCAGAGAAAGACCAATGTGGGTGTGCACAGTACACCTGCAACCTTTTGGTAAATAAATTGTGAGGAAAGAACATATTTAGGAATGTAGGAAGGAGAGAACAGCAAGTAAAGGTAAGCACAGAATGATAACCATAAGTGCTGACAGGTGTGTGGGGTGTGTCATAATTTATTTTTGTGGGGAAATAGTCCTTTTTGTAAGTTTTACCAAAGAAGGGTAGGTGAAGAAGGTAATTCAGGATTGCAAGGAGTGCAATGGGGGAGAAGGGCAGGTGACAGAGGCAGACAGCCAAAATAAGGGACAGACAAAAGCATGCAGGAGTTCTATACACACTAAAGGTGAGGAGGGCAGTGGATGGGCACATATATACTCAAGGTGGACAAATGGTATTGGGAAGTATGGAACAACAAAAAAGGAATGGTGGAATGTCACATAAGTGAAGATGGTGCTAGGGTGGGGTTCTGCCATAGCTTTCTGCCAAGCCATCCTAGAGGATGTCAAAACTGGGCCTCATTTATCTGGGTGGCTGATGGTATGGGTCATATACACCTGTGGGATATCAATGACTAGGGCTTGCTGATTGAGAGACTCAGCTAGCAGTGCCAGGTATTGGTTGTTCCCTGTGCAGCACCCAACTGATGAAACACCTCTGGAGTGACAACTCTCTATACCTCATGCTAGGGGACCCAATGTCCACCTTCAGGTTGGGAACCTTCACTTTCCTCCAGAGAAGAAGACACTAAGAGCAGCAGTCACTCCTCTGGGTCACCTCCAGAAGAATATTCTTCACTCCCCTGTTGATTGGCAGACCTGGTAACCACTGATGACCCAGAAACAGATGCAGCAGCAGGTGGAGATTGATATGGTCTGAACCATTTCTCCTCTTCATTCTATACAGCTGCAACTGTAGTAGGATAACAGAATGAGAAAATATCACCAGGCACACATATGAAACTGCCACCCCTACAGATGTGAGCTAGACTGCTGCAGAGTACATGCAACAACTGCTACCTAGAGAGGTACTCATAGGTTCATAGGTTTATAGGTTTGTACTAAGTTAATGGCCCTGGAGCCTTTACAAGCCTATCCTATAGAAGTGCCCTGGCATCATGCTGCCTGACATTCGTTCCCAGTGCCTCAATCAAATAGAGCAACTGGAGTGATCTTCAGAGCATTTACAGGGCTAGCCCATAGAAGTGCCCTGGTATTGTGCAGCCCGACGTTAGTTCCCAGTGCCTCTATCAAGTACAGCCACTGGAGTGATTCCCAGGATGAACTTTCTATGTTCCATCCACTTATCAAGATTTCTCCTGAAGAGGGCCAGTGAGGTGATCTGTTTGACATGTATAGGAAGTCTATTCCAGAGCACGGGCAGTCTCTGGGTTATAAACCTGTCTCTCCAGCATGTTCTGTTGATTGTGGTAATGAGTTTGAGGTCCCTGGAGCATGTGGTGCAGAGGGATTGGGATTTATATAGATGTAGCATTTCTAATAGAGCCTGGTCAGACATGGCTGCACTCCCACCTAGTGTAGCAGTCTTTTGAGTTCTGGTGTTGCTCCTCTACCAGTGGAAAATGAAGTACATACCATCACGTGGACATGTGCAACAGGTAAGGCAGTAGAAGACAAAAGGTACTCAAAATGCTTACAATACATGTCTGGCTCCCTGTCTGGAACCTCTGCCTCCACTTGGTGAATCAGCTCATGGTAGTGCAGCTTCAGGTCACTAGTGATTCTGGCCCTGCTCACTGGAATGGGTAATGCTAGTGGTACTACTAAGCATCCATGCTAGTTACATGAGGCATCCACTTTCTTCAATGGTCCATCATAGCAGCACAGATGGCACTCGATGTAATTCCTGTTTCATGCAATGTCACACAATGTAGTGCTGCAGCATTGCACCATAACACTTCTGTAGTGCTGTGCAGCTCCATTATATCATGACCCTAAGTGCTATGAGTGTACACGTTATACATCATAAGTTCCTGATCATAGTAGATTTGCTTGCCTCATGCTGACATGTAAGGATACAGCTTTGTGCTTCAGCAGGGATTCAGAGACAGCAGAACCAATTGGCTTCATTAGCATGACCACCATGCTAGCTGGCTCTTGTTAGCACAATATAAGGTGCCATCGCCATTTTAAGCAATACTACTTTCAAATGCAATGTCTAAAATAGAGAAATTGAGGTTTCCAGAGGTAAGGAAGCATTCCTGTCCGGTGCATTACCTCAACAACAACAATCTCTGTAGTGGATTTCAGTGAGAATTAGATGCCATAGTGTATGTGTAACTGAGAAACCACAACACTCGCAGAGCACTGCACCATCAACCTCTGGTTGGAGCAGGTGTTCAAAATGAGAAAATAAGAAATCATGTGAAGAACATGATGCACTGTGTGTGCGGTTTCATGGTCATATGTGCAAGTACAGTATGTAAATGGTGCAATACTTCCCATATGTGCATAAACTACAGCTGATAACCAGGGAGGGAAGCTGTGGTCATAGTTATGTACATCTCATGGCTCACTATACATGTCTACTAACTGATATGATTTGTTCACAGGTGTACAATCATAGTTCTGCATCTCATCTGTCTCCTGTGGGCATATGACATGGCATCTTCAGTTCTGGGTGTCACTCAGGTCATGAGCAATGATGATTATCAGGCTCGACACATGAGGGTGCTCTCTCACAGTGGATGTGTACAGATGTGCACAGACCTATAGTTGTACCCTTTCAACATAGTGGACTTTGTCAATAGTTATGCCATGGTAGCTCAGTCACACCACTGATGGATGTGATTCCTCACCCCCTACAACCCACCAGAGTCTGTAACTACGTTGACTATCTCCAATGACCCTACCCCATGTGATAGTGTTGTTGTTATAGGGTTGTACTATGTGGCCCCCACCTGTGCATGTGATGACTGTGCCCTCCCAATTCCTAACCAACATTGCTATGGTGATGTCTGATGTAAAGCATGGCCACTCCATGCATTACCCTGTCCAGCTTCAGAGAAGTACTGTCATGGCCCATCTTTGACGGGCCCCATTTATATACTGTAGCTGTGTATATGATCCTGAAACTCCATATACAGTGCATCATGTTCTTCTCATGATTTCTTATTTTCTCATTTTGAACCCCCCCAACCAGAGGTTGTTGTTACAGTGCCCTGCCAGTTTAGTAGTTTCTCAGTTACATCTCTGCCTGGGGAAAATTGTGACAAGCCCACTTTACCTGGGGCAGTAACTAAGGAGTCTCAATCCTTACTACTGTCACTGGTAAGGGAGTGTCACTAAAAGCAGGAATAGAAATACACAATTTCCCCTAAAAGTATACTGGGGACAGGTTCCAAACCTGGGACTGGACTATGTGCTTCACTCCATGTCCTCAAATGAATCACCACACTAACCACTGCAGAGCACTGTGTCCCAGTTCTAGGTATCTGACACACTCACTCTTAAATGTCTGATATTCACACATACACACACTCTTGTTAAAGACTTACACAGATTTATCTGCTGTGTTGCTTTCCCAAATTACAAGGTACTGGATGCCACCAGTCAAATACCACAATACCCTTCAAAAGGGGTGTTCAGTTATATTGGGTCAAATAGATATTGAAACAAATGGTAGCATGTATCCCAAGCAATAAGGCTTTTTGGAGTGGCCCTGGTGTTATCACAGTAAGCAGAAACACTCTCAAGTTATTAAAAAATATTAACTAACTAACCAACCACAATGAGAGGTAGTAAAAAATTTAATAATAAATAAAATATTTAAAACATATAAATACTGAATAACTGATTCCAATTAACATCAGAGTTTCACACACAGGAAATATGAAAATAATACAATAAGACAGATCTCACATTGATTTTAGAAAATCTCTAACTGTCTAGCTATAGTTCCCTGGTTACCAGTTTATGCGAAACAGAGCTCCTCTGTCACTGTTCAAGAAGAATCTGGATGAGTGGATGGGGCACCGTAAATTCTTAGCAGGGATAGTGCAACAACCCTCCTGGACATAGGCAGTCATCAGTAAATGCAGTCTTGGGTACTGACTAGTACATCTATGGTATTACATTTGGTTGAAATGGCTAGGCTTAAAAATTACCTCTGTTTCGATAGCCTAGTAATCTCCTATGATCCTATAATCTGAAGATTAATTGCTCCTATCTAGTCTAAATAATTTAGCAAGGCAAGATTATACTCTTACTTCTTTTTCTTTGCTGCTTTCATTCTAGTTGTTGGATATACTCTTATATCTGCAAGCTAAGATGAGAAATTATGTCCATACTCCAGGCTGCTGTCTGTCCTCAGTGACTGGAATAACTACTCTCCTGGAAACAATTGGACTACTACTGTTGAGCAGCTCTGAAAATAACTACTAAACAGTAACTGAACAACTGACTCAGAATCTGCTTTTTATAGCAGATCTCTTTCAAAATTAATGGGAAGCTGCCATGAGAATTCTACTCTCATATCAGGTTTTGCAAAGTAAACAAACAGCTGCAGTGAAGATTCTATTCTCCCACCTCTGGCACACAATGACATCACATTTAGGTCAACTGACTCTAGCACAACATACCTTCAGAAATCTCCCCATAAAGAACATGTACATTTGGACAGCAAAAAGAACACTGTTTGACATTCAAACATTTTGCATAAATTAGAGTGATAATCAAAAGACATAAACTTATTTACAAAATTATAGCGAGTCATGCTAGCATATGTAGCACACATAACAATATCTAATATCCTCACAACTGTGCTCTACCCCACTCCTAACCAGTGTTGGTATGGTGATATCTGATGCACAGCATGGCCAGTCCATGCATCGCCCTCTCCAGCTTCAGAGAAATACTACCATGGCCCATCTTTTTTGCTCAGATACTGTCTCGTTGCTAGTGCTGCATGTACTGCACCTGACTCTGTCTCGGCTGTGATGGTGATGCTGCTCCATACCCCTCCCTTGACTCTCCACCCTGCCCTTCCATTGCTGGTACTACTGGTATAGAAGGCCCATCCAAGATGTTTCCATACTGTTCCTGCTCCAACTATTTGTGCAATGCCATGTTGTACAGCATGATGCATGATAAAAACATTGCTGCAGATTTCTGCAGTGTATTTTATTGTCCCTCCTGAGGTGTTCAGGCATTGGAAGCCTCCCTTTTGTAGTCTGAATCTATGTTCCACTACATTTTGTGTTTATACATCGGCTGTGTCAACGGACATTTCCCTCATGGTCACAGGGTTATATTTCCAGGTCATCAGCCAAGGCTTTAGAACTTATCCAGCATTGTCTGCAAAGCACTGCATATTATATGTGGTCTGCTCCTTCTTGTATGATACCTTTGTGTATGGGCCTGTCTAGCATGTGTGGGCACTGATCAACCATGTGCCCTGTGGGAAGTCCTCTACCAGCAATGTTGGTTTAGGCCAGATGACTGGTATCACCCACCTGAAGAAAGGATGTTTGACCTAAGGGAGGGCACTGAAGGGTAGGGATGTTCATAAGGTTCAATGGGTTTGGAATTATTATGAATCTAGGAATCTAATGGGTGGCACATATGTGAATCATGCAAACCACTGGGATGGTGCACAGGCACATTATAAATAATACCCTGGGCATTGTATATCACCAACAGTTTAGGGAATGGAAGACCTTCCTGTTGATGCATCACAGGACAGCTGGACTAGGTGAGGCCTTGAAAGAGAGTTATGCACAATCTGTGCTTCCAAAGAACTCAGGGAAATTGACCTAAAAGGCTTACATGGTATCAGGTCTGTATTCTCTTTTCCTAGGGAACAAGCTGTGCTGTTTCAAATGTTGTAGCATTATTTTAAGGAATTGGATTAGAATTTGTGAGTTTGACGCTTGTGATATTACTAACCTGTCTCCCGTAGGTCACTTTTGATACCACTGAAGAAAGCTAACTGCTGAAACCGGTTTGGTTGATAATAAATCAGTTTTTTGCTACACCTACTCAGTGGGAAATGGTGCTGCTTTGTTACTGCTGCTATTCCAAGTGCTCCTTCTGCTGTTTGCTGTGTCCCACTGATCACAGCTTAAAATATGACTGTGCAAAACACTGCAATTGTATACATTTCTACATCATCCTGTCATTTGCATAATCTATCCAGCTCATTTGCAAAATGTTCATTCTTTCCATGTCATTTTATAATCATCCACATTTCGATCCTTGTGCAAGGCTATCGTCTATGTCTTTAAATCTCCTACATTCTGCATCTTGTATCTACTTATGCTAATTTGTTCTGTGCAATGTGCTGTCTGTGATTCTCAGCTTTAGTTGCTAACATCTGCGTTTGTCTGACTCGATGTATCACCAACATGTATTATGTAATATACTGGATTTTCTCATTTTAGTTCTATTTCCTTTTCTTATGTAGCAAGCCTATGACATAAAAGGGACCCCACATATGCTGTTACAGTGATCCTCCCTGAAGTAAAAAAAATACCTTTAGAAGAATAGATCTATGGAATAATGAATCAGAAAACTGACTGTTTCAACTGTTTTATCCTCATTGTTTCATGAAATTTCATTTTTGGTGATTAAATATCATGTGTAGGTCACTCCACAATTTCCCGTACATTGTATTCTCCCAAAGCTGATATCCTCAGGGGAACACCAAAGGATGTGACAGTATGGTCTGAATCCAGATTCCATAGGAGAGTTAGGCTGCTTCAGAAAATAATTCTTTCTCTTTATCAGCAGACGCTGGCAAAGGAGGCCATTTTCTCTTTCTTTTATACTGCTCAGCAATATTGGTGTAGATAAATGATCTGGATCTAGAGGATTTAAGTGAGTCCTGCACACATACTGGGGACGATCGTTGGGGTTTTGCTGTTTCCCAAACATTACAGAAATGTATATTTAAAACTAACTTTTAGTTAAAGGGCTGGGAGGAAATGGTTGCGCGGACTGCAAAGTTGAAGTTACCGACTTCAGTGATATCATTTTCACATGGCCAATGTGTACGTTCATGCATTTCCACTGTTTAACATTTAGTGCCTTACTCTAGCTAAGAGAGGTCTTGAATGTGCAGAACAATTCCATGCAGCTGTACTGATGCTACTGACAATGTGGCTAGCTGTTTAATCTTGCAAAAAAACTGGACTGCAACCAGTAGCTCCTTAGAAACATTAATGACTAGGTTTTGTGACTCAGAAGTAGGAGACGTGAAGGGAAAAGCCTTGTTTTCTCAGGACCTTGAAAATTTCTTTTTTTTCTGTTACTGCAGTGACAGCTTTCTTATTTGGTTTCTTTTTCTGCTCCCATTTTCCATCCAATTTAATAAAAAGACATCTAGTCTCTTTTTTTTCGAAAGTTTTTGCAATATTTTGTAACATTCACTTTTCTTAGATATGACAATAAACCTTTCAAACTTCCTAAGCTAGTAGGTTTGCTAAATTACAGAAAATGAACTGCGCACAGGTGTCTGCATTATAATATGTCCCTAAATGATGTAAACACTGAACCTGGGACTCAGAGAAGTCCTGTCTATGTGCATTAATTGGCCAACAAAGCTCATTACCGTGTTTCTGAATCGAACACTCAGATCTGAATAAATCAGACCAGACTGCACTAGTGCTCTTCCTAACAGTTCATATATTCTGTTAGCAGATGCACACTCCCCCATTCACCACATGTGTACACACACACACACACACACACACACACACACACACACACACACACACACACACACGCAAATACACAGAGGTGCACATACACAAAAACATATATTCAGGCTCAGCATAATCTTCCTACCTCCCAACTTACCATATTTTGACCATCCAGACACACATGTGCATTCATGCTTGCAGTCCTTATTTAATCCCTCCTCATGGTATGACTACTCCCATACACATGCATACACACTCCCACACATTTATGTGGTTTCATTCATGCCCCTACAGATACGAATGCACATATCCACACACTGATACCCTCCACCTTTGTAGCTCTAATGGGTGTGAAATGGTTACCAGAGTAGCTTGACAGCATTTACTTTTTCCTCCTGTCATAAAATTAAGCAATTTGGTACCCCAAAACAATTCAGGGGGACAGCACATGGCTAATTATCAATAGCTACTCTCTTAGACTCCTGTGCTACCTTATTACCTTGGGAGCTAGTCTACTGTCCATGCTGAGACCCCAGCGAGAGAAAACCTTATCTAAGAATGAGAAAAACATAGCAGGATGTGGAAACCTTCTAAGATAATGCTTCCAAATTATGATAACCCTTTCTGAATCCCACCATTGTAAGATCTGATTGTAGTTTGTCTTGAATAACATCCTTGGAGACATACATCATATTGTAGTAAGCAGGTTTTTATTCTAAACAGGATAATAGCATCTTGAGAGTAACAAAAGTGAATCTAATCATGGCAGACTAAATGGATAACTTATGTACATGTAAAATTAGCAGTTCTTCAGCTTAGGTAGTTCTTTTGGAATATTTTCCAGTCACATTTCAAATTTCTTAGCAGATTTTTACATTTCAATAAACTCTCCAGAAGATTTTTCACCTCATGACATTTACTTTTTACATTCCCACATCTAGTGCATTTCCCTTATGTCTGACAATATTCTATTCATACAGAACATGTTATAAACTAATGTCAAAGTGTAGCATCTGTCAATTTATTTGTCCATACAATGTTTCTAACCACAATCCTAGTCAAACAGCACTTGACAATACCTTTTGTTCAGTAAGCATTTGAAATCTTGGGACCCACTAGATTGAGTCTTGAAATGCATAGACTGAATGGCTGAAAGAACGGACTTACAGAATATTCCTTTTTCTCTGAGATATGGCGATCTGAGAGTTCTTATGTATATGTTTTTTTTTGGGGGGGGGCAAATCCCACGCCCTGCACAAAGAGGTTTAAATGAGAAGATCAATCTTAAAAATTAATTCTTCTCCTGTGTTTTCAGTCTTTTTTTATTTGGCTTGTTGGCACTCAGCATTTTAAGTACCAACATGTCAATGGGGATTCCTTTTATCCATACTGCAGCCTAGCAAACATCCTTATATAGCATGATGCCTAAAATTATTTCTCCAAAAACACTTATATTTTCTATCAGAGCCTGCATTGAAGCAGTGTCTGAAATAATTCTACTTGAAGAAATCCATTAACACCCCACTTAACAGTTCTCCCTAATTCATTGCCATAATAGTCATGAATTAAAGTCTTATTTACTTGGGAAAGAAGATACAGGAGATCTCAGCCAGAGCTGTGTCAAACAGCCATCTGATCACCCTCATCCTCAGATCCAGAGCTGTGTCAGATAGACATCTGATGATCCTCATCCTCAGATCCAGAGCTGTGTCAGACAACCATCTGATCATCTTCATCCTCATATCCAGAGCTGTGTCAGATAGCCATCTGATCATCCTCATCCTCAGACCCAGAGCTGTGTCAGACAGACACCTGCATACCTCTCAACCTGGAAACATCAACAATCTGGACAAAGGCCCATAAAAAGTAGGTACAACTGGCGAAATATCTTGATGTTGATTAACATACAATTTGCATGCATAATTATATAACCCCACCCACTCAGATGGAATTGTGGGATACCAACATTCAAACAGAAATTGAAGAACAGACAAAATATAAAACAAAACAACACAAAATATAACCAGAACAATAGTGTTTTATTTATATTGGCATTTGAACTTGTATCAAACTTTGAACTTGTATAAAACTAAAAGATCTGGCAAAAGACACAAAGCCAAAATTATATGAGTTATTTCCATTAATAACGCACTAAAGTTGTCATGAACTAGTACAACCTTTACTAGCAAAGCTAAATACAGTCCTAGCTGAGTTATTACATATGGGGCCAAAGGATCACTGCAGAATACTGAAATTCCACAATCCCAAAATTCTGAATCCCAAGGACCATAATCTCGAGATTGCGGAATTTCGAACGTATTGAATGGGGATTGCTGTACAGTGAGAAATGGGAACTTTGATGTTCACTCCAATGTAGTCCGATCTTGGAGTTGGTATATTTTTAGTTGTAGGGGGTGTGCAGGGGGCTTGCCCCACTGCATACGTTAGAATAGTTTGTTGTATGTTTTACTTTTTTTTTTTTTTTTTTTTTTTAAGTTTCGAGATTCTGCAATCTCAAGATTCTGGTACTTGGGATTCAGAGTCTGGGAATTGTGGAATTTTGGTATTCTGTAGTGATTCCAGGGCCAAAACACATATGTAAAGGCTATCACGGTTGCTTGCAAATCAAAACCTCCTTCATGCACAATGCCACTGTACCGGGGCATATAAAACAGTCTGACAAAATCAACAGTGCCCCTCTCACATAAACCCCAGGGAAAGGAAACTTAACTAGCCCCCCCCTCCCCTCCCAAAAAGACATCTCAAATGCGCAGGTAAAGCTGCTCTCACACAGCAAAAATGGCTGCTCTGGGGACCCGAAAAAACCCCCCCTCTGTGCTACACCTAACTCAATGGGGAAGGAGTGTGCACTCTAAGGCAGTAACTTAATCATAGAGCAGCTGCAGGACAGGCGCCTAAGGAGGCTGTTTAATCTGCAGTCCGTGGTCCCACTCCACAAAGGCGTTGCCTCACGACCCTGGTAATTACTACCCCATGCTTAACAAGCCTGGTCTGCAAAGCCATGGAGAGGATCTGCATGGCACTCATAAGGAGACATATGGGACTCTTAAACATTGGACCGACACCCAGACATTGGACCTGACCCAGTTTGGCTTTGTTGCAAAACTTTGAATTGAACTTCTAAACAGTCACCAAGGCCATTGATTGATGAACTTGGTCCAGTCATACCACCTTACTTTTTAAAAGGCTTGCACATCAACACACACTTTACCATACTAGAGAGACAGCTTACAGCTTAAATGTAAACCCATTAATGTCAAGATGGCTGTAAAACTTGCAACTGGCGACCAGAACCCACAGACAGGGTGCACCTCAGCTGTGGCACTCTCACGGTCAGTCACAAAGTGTGTCAGCTCTCACACCTGCTCCTTGGCTCCCCATCTACTTCTGTCTCTCATAGGCTCACAGAGGCACAGAGTTGTATAAGAGTTGGTAGATGACTGCACAGATGATGACAATGAGGGGAATTGATAGGGACACACACATCACAGCACCTTCAGAGGTGGGAATATGATCGGATGAGCCAGAGCCCCAGGCCTGAAGTTAAATGCCAAAATGCAAAAAGGAGTAGCCGGGAAAATCGGGAAAACAACCAAGCTACCATATAGGTGGCAGGTGGCAATCCACTAAAGGGTTATGAAGGACCTGGGGACCCAGGTTGACAGGGGCCTTTCTTTGGACTCAGGGTTAGAAAAGAGTGGTTGAAAGACCTTCTACATTGCCCAGGGATGATGAATCCATCATCCACATCCAGATGAGGTCTTCAGGGATCTACATCCAGATTCAGACCAATGATCAAAAGTAATCGAGCCCATTATCTCGCCCTCAATTCACCCGACCAGTACATCTTGAGAGACCCCAAAAGACTCAAACAGTCCTCACCCAAAAGGGAAAAAAATCTGTCATATGCTGCCAGACTGGAAGAAACTCCAGCTCTATTCAGTGCATACCCGCTCCTGCTCAGAGGTGACCCTGTCTGACATACAAGGCCATGTCCAACCGAAAAAATGGACATGCTCCCTCAAAAATCCAAATCTATCCCATCCATCCAGCAAGCGACTTAAACCTTAAAGCAGATATAAATATAGACATGCTGGAGGGATAGATTGTCACTCAGAGACTCCTAGACTGTGGAGAATAAATAAAATGTCCATGTATGAGAGGCACCACTCACTGGCTCTGTCAAGAGAGATCTCTTGACCCGATGGGAGATCGGATAGTAGGTTCCTGGGAATCATCTCTGTGTCACTGCTGGACAGAGGCAAAACAAACTAATGGGCACAATATTTTTAACATAACAGCCCCTAGTAAACCTATGAACCTATGAACCTAATTAGTTGTACATATGAGGTATATGAGTCTTAGTTGCCTCCACCAAAGGTAAAATTACAAACGTATACATACAAATACAAAAAGGCCCTCTGCTTAGGCACTGCAGTGACATCAGCATAGAGTCTTGAGGTTTTGAGTTTGGGTCCCAAATGAGAGCTACATTTTTATTTATTTATTTTTTTGTTTCTATGATTTCACTACTGATAGTTTTGTGGCATACACCAGACAAATATGGTGTACAGACATCCCAATGATCCTTTTCCAGCAGTAGTCACCTTCGAGCCTCCAATCTAACATAATTCTGAGTCCACCAAAATAAAGCTGTTTTATTTTGCACAACACCAACACAGCAATCTGTGCAACCTTCCCAGCCTGGCACCCAACTAAGTCTCTTGCCATCCTTCTGGCAAAGTTCATGACCTCTTCTTCTCTCAGTGAATCAGCAATAAATGCCTCCTGCCTATCAATAGTCTGCATCTCCTGACTCTCAAAGCCAGTCAGTTACTAGGGTCTGCTGCTTCTTTTTTCAATCACACTCCCAGGTTACAGTATTTACTTAAAAGCACATGAAAGTAAATAACAGCTAATATAAATATATTTTTTGTAAACCACCCTTTGACAAGGAAGTACTTTTTAATAAAGACCAAAGACAGCACTTGCAAATACGGACGATGATGTTGATAATTTATTACTTCAGAGCTACAGTACTACATGAAGTCACTATGACAATGTGCCCCACACCCTTGATGATACAGTTTGGATTTTTTTTTTATTTCATTTGGTGGCATAATTTACAACAGGGGATACTTAGTAAAATGTATGGCCCACATACAACTCAACATTTTCGCACATTTATTATTATTATTTATTTTTAATACATTGGTGTTTTAACATACAGTCTTTCGGCTTTTCCTGGTTAGGGGTCACCACAGCAGATCTCCAGTCCGCTTATTATTGGCAGTGGATTTTTACAGTGTTAAGTTGCTAGCTTGGCACCCAACCTTCAGAGAAGGAACACCCACTCACCTACCTGCATGTCTTTTAATGTTTCGTTGCTCACAGGGAGGACATGCAGACTCCACACAGAAGGCACACCAGGCGCAAATCAAACCGGAGAACCTCTTGCTGTGAGGCAACAACGCTAACCGCTGCACCACCGCAGCGAGCACATTGGTGCTTTAACATAAACTCTGCATGATATGCCATTTATATCTGCAAAATTGTATGCATTTATGTTAAAACACTGGTGTTTTTACATAAATGCATACAATTTTGCAGATATAAATGGCATATCATGCAGATGTCTGTTGCTAACCCAACAACTGCCGAACAAATGACCACAAGTAACTTCTCACTGCAGAATATAAGGAATCTCCAAATGAAGTGTTAGATTTGGTAATTATGCCCAGAGATGCATCACAATAAAATAAAGTAAAAACTGCAAAATCTTTATTACAAAGAAAAACTCCAAAAGATTCCATCATTACAATCTGACATTCCATACAGTAAAGTTATTTGATTCTTTTATATAAAGCTGTTTAAAAAGTTTGAAATTAGTATTAGTGTGCAACTCCTGGCACAGTTAGCTTCATAGGCATAATACAGTGCTGCCTTTTTTCATGTTAAATAGTTTGTCCATCTTATCTTAAGAAAATAACGTCTGTACTTTCTCTCATAGTCTGAGGTACATAAAGTAGATGCTCTGCATAACACAAATAAAAGGTCCTGCCTCTACTGCCCTGGACAGTGCTTTGATTGCTACACAGAACTTCAGCTAAAATGTTTCAATGGTGTGGGGAAGCCACTTAACAATCAGGGAGACAGTTTAAGAATGTCAGTGACACAGAACCTTCTGCAGTGGACCCCATATGACATTATGGACAATATTTCTTAACTGCTATGTTACATATACAGCACTATGACTCCTGTTTTCTGACTCAGCATTATTCCTTCTACATTCACTATTTTTTTCATAAAGTCTCAAGTTTTTAAGTACACGCTTTGTAAAATAATCGAACTAAAACTGTACAAGTTATGCTTATTATTGACTTTTTGCCAGCTTAATTTTATAACAGCTGATTCCTCTTTCTGGCTCTTTTTTTATAATTTCAGAAGCCAGCGCAATGATTTTTCTAGACATGAATCTACTGCAAGTACTTCTCTTGCAACATCTAGGTCACTGTTCTAAGATGTACTGGAATGCATCTTACCTAGACCTGTTAAAAGAATCAGAGCTACGACTTTTCTTTTTCTCTTTCTCCTCACCTCGCTCGCTCCTATCTTGACTACTATTGAAGTCAGACTTGCTTCTTTTTCTCTTTTACTTGCTCTGTTCATATATTGACAAACAGTTAAACACTAATGTTAACATGAAAAATATATGTCAAGAGACGAATTTAAGGACCACCTGTTATTAAGTTGCCTTTGAAGCTGTCTAGACAACTGTCTGACAGAGAAACTGTTTTTATTCCCATTACTATGTTTCACAGGTTTGGTATTCTATCCGAAGTTAGAAGCTACATACATGGTCTTCTGAAATGAAGACATTTTTAAAGACTAACTACCCTCCTTGGACAGCAGACGAAGGAGGAAAAACATTTAATGTGCCAGAACAGGATTATCATGGACCTCATTAACAAGGACATTGCCAACCTCCAAACACTTGATCCCACACAGTTTGGCTTTGTCAAAGGGAGGCCATGTCTGTTAAATTTGGGCAACTTCTTTTAGACAGTCACCAAAGCCATGGATGAGGAGAAGATGGTGCACACCACCTACCTTGACCTGGCCAAAGGCTTTGACACTATTCCCCACTTGGGCATAATAGTTAAACTCTCTCAACTAGGCATCAATTGGTATGTTACCAGATGGGAAGCTAACTGGCTCACTGATAGAACCCATCTAGTCAAAATAGGGGAAGCCACCTCAAGCAGTAGACCCATAACTAGTGGCATATCCCAAGGTTTGGTCTTGTAGCCTGTTATTTGGGATACACTTTTCTGAGGTGCAGGACAAAATGAGTGGGCTATGGCTGACAAAGTTTGCAGATGACTGCAAGCTGGGTGCTTTCATCAATTCTCCTAGTGACGTGGATATCCTCCAAGAGGGTCACAACCAAACAAATGATGGGTGCCAGAAACATGGCCTCAAGCTGAATAGCAAAGATGCATCATCATCCCCTTTGGGGGGAGTGACATCCCCACAAATTATCACATTAATAACAATATCCTAAGCACACAATCAGTCTTGAGGGATTTGGGCACCCAGATTGATGCAGCCTGACTTTTGAACACCATGTTGCTTTTGTTGTACAGAAAGCTTTGTACATGGCCTACTTCATATGTAAGGGTATCTTATCCAGGGACAAGGAGGTCATAACATTCCTGTATTCTTCCTTTATAGGCCCATTATTGAGTACAATGCCCTGTTTTGGATGTACCTTGCAAAGCACTTGCAGCAGCTGGAGAGACCACGGAGGTTTCTTAAAAGAAAAATCAGGGCTTCAAAAATCTACCAGACACAGATAGACTAAAACCCTAGCACTCTACTCAGTTTCATACAGACTCCTCAGAGGTGACCTCTGTCTGGCATAGAAGGTGATCTTGGACCCCATCTTGATAGAACTGCTGCATATCTACAAGTCAAGCTCCACTCAAGTAACTTGCATGTGTGGCCTCAGCCTGGTCTGTGATATCAATAGGAGTTGTTGGTGGGACAGATTTGTGTCCCAGGGACCCCCCCATCAGTGGAATAGACTCCCTCTTCACATCAAGCAGAGTACCTGTTTACTCCTTTTTTAAGTGCAACCTGGATAAGTGGATGGGAAATAAAAAATACATCCCTGGGATTCCACCCATGTCCCTGCTGGACAGAGGCATCGAGTGCTGACTTGTCTAAACATGGGCTAAACTCTTGGCTAGGCTTATAAGGGCCTCAGGGCCAATAGCCTAGTAACTTCCTATGATCCCATGATCCTATGAACTGACTATATTTAATTCCTTCCTCTTTTGCTTATGATGGAATTAGGCGGCAACTCGCACGCGCAGTGTTCCTTTTAAGTACACCAAGTCATTTCCATTCATAGAATTTGGTTGGACGCATGTAGTGCACTACCTGTGTGGCAATAAAGCTTTTTTTTATGCAGCTTTCGCAAGCATAAACTATACAGGTAAAAGTGCATGTTGTAAGATTTTTTTAAGTTACCAGAATAAAGCGGATGTCATGTCTCGTAGAATCATATCTCCAAAACAAGAAACCTTTGCCACTTCTGTATCCTAAAGCTGTGATTTATGACAGTTCTATGGAAAATAAACACAGCTGTGTCCCATCCATAGTGCTGAGTGTGTGTGTGTGTGTGTGTGTGTGTGTGTGTGTGTGTGTGTGTGTGTGTGTGTGTGTAAATATGCTCATTGTCCTTCCTGTTTTACCTTTCTGCATTTTGGCTGTGTCAAATGGAAATCAGCACAAGGCAGGCTGCAGCCATAAACAACTTTTCTTATTTTTAAGCTCTCCCAGTCTACAACAGGCAGCAGTAACTGCAAATTGTAAATAAAAAAATTAGAATTTAAAGGGGCCACTTGGGAATGTGTGGCACCCCACAATTGTGACCTAAAAATTGGGAAACACCAAGGAATTCTGTATGGTTGAGAGGTCTGGCCATATGGTCATCCTCATCCTCAGATCCAGAGCTGTGTCAGATAGCCATCTGGTCATCCTCATCCTCAGATCAGCACTGAGTAGTAACTCAGTTGGATAAGCAGAATGTATCAATAACAACCAAGAGCGGCTGTAGGTCAACTGGTGCCCTATGAAAAAGGGCTCCAAGGCGCCCCCACGACACCACCCGGTGCCCCCATCCTGGTCTACCTACACCAGGTAAGTACTGGGAAAGCACCCCTGCTACAGCGGTGCCCTACGTGGCCGCCTAGTTGGCCTATGCCTAAGACCGGCTATGATAACAATGAATGCTAAGTTATAAATGCTCCTATTTGCTTGAGTGCTACTACTCACTCTGCATTTAACTATTTATTGCTATTTCATTATTATCAAGGTCCTACACATAAAGTACAACAAGGGAAGAATTATGCTACAGCTGACAGCATTTCAAAGCCTCCCTCTTCAGCATGAAAACAGATTGCTTAGCCCTGCCCTTTGTGTGCTATTCACATCTTTGGAATGTGACTAATATGCAGCTTCCTTAAATATCTAGTGTCATCTTCTTATCTGGAATGATTGTGTAGCATCTATAGCTCATACTTTCTCCTTTCTTGGACTGGGAATAAATGCATCTCTCATTTACTTGTGCAAACTTTAGAAATGTATATCTGCTTAACATCATGTTAAAAAGGCCATGATTTACCCTTCCAGAGCCTGCTGTATATAACAGCCATTTGTATTAACCACATGTACATTTTTACCTTTTTTACTACTCTCTTTACATGCTCATAACTCAGTTTACAGCTTGCATTTCTTTTTATTTGTCCTGACATGTTTTGAAGTCATGTCTTCTGCTACTGTCATCTATTTGAACTAATTCTGTAATACCGTGTTAATGTTTTCACTCCCCAGATCTCATGGTCATTGACCATTAAATAACTTACACATTTGTAACCTGATTCAGTACATCTTGTATCCCATTAAATAATATTTACTACTTGTTCTGACAGGTACTTATATATTCATTCTGATAAAAATGTAACAACACACATGTCCTTTCTGTTTTGAGGCTGATGCCTGAATAGTGTCAACTGTCATGCTATAATGTAAAAAAAAATGTTTGATCATATATCTGTAGTGTGCATACTGAGAAAGCTGTCTGGTAAAGTAAACATATAATATCTAGTATTAAAGTAAATGTGTTTCATGTTGGTGGAATTGTAACAAAATCTTGTGCTTTCAACTACTGATACCCTTATCTTCAAAAGAAGAAGGTCATTAAAATGTTTTACTGAATAAGTCAATCTTTAGGTCAGCGTCACTATAAAATAAAACAATAATCAATAAACGTGTCTCACATTTCCCAAGTAACCATCCACCCAATGCACAGACATAAAAATGTTATTTGCATAATACCTAACTTTGTCTAATGCATCATGTATAAATTATGCAAATAATCTTACTATTTTTGGTTTCTTGTTTATTTTTCATAATTTCCTATTCAAATTTCTTTGTCCTGTAACCGGATCAAACTTTGTCCTTAAGTAGTCATATTTATTCTCTTCATATTTCCTATCAAAATGATTTAAGAATTACCAATTAATACATTACTGAACTTGTGCAGAAAAAAAATCTGAACATAAATTTTGCTTTTTAGAATGTAATCGTATTTAGTGTCCTGTATTTTCAGAAAAAAACGTTTTTTTTGTGAAAATCTGCACATGTATATGTGTAGAACATCTGGACACAATTCTAATATACTGGTTATGACTGGTCTGAAACAATTTCCAGTTGTTTTGGTTACTACCATCTGCATGAATGAAGGGTTCTCTATCTCTTCTCATAAATCGCCTTTACTGAAATCCCTTGTAAAACGTGTAATATTTTCTCTTTGTAAACTATTAGATAAAGCATTCTCTGTAGGTTCCTGACACATCAATCTTAAAATAAAACTATTGATACCTCTACTTGAATTAACTCTACACTTCCTAACATTTAGCTCTTTATGTATCAAATTAGTATTTACTAGTTAACCAGGAATTGAACCCTGAACCTTCTCATTTTATATGATCTGAATCTTTAACTTGGCCTTCATTGTAAAATGTAGTTCTGAATTTTTCAGGTTTACCTACTTATATTTTAATTCTAGTTAATAAAAACAACATAATTTTCCATATTATAATGCTGGCTTTATGAATGACTGCTAATTTATCTGATATAACACTCGACTTTACCTAAAGTCTGGAATAGTGGTAACTTCCTAGGATTCTTTTCGCTTTATATGTAAGGCTAACTCTCAGTCTGTCTGATGTTCTATTCAAAGGCCAGTGAAACTTTTCCTATACTCTACATGTACCTTTCACATGATTCTGGAGACTTTCCTTTGTCTTTACTACTTTATCTTTGTTGCTCGTCCCTGTCTAACATAGATGACAAGCAGGCGGGGTAGTTCGTTTAGATGTTTTAATAGATAGAAACACATCAGGATACATAACAGCTTTACAAAATATGAACGAAGTGATTAACAGACAGACCTTACATACGTACATGCTTACACCTCAACAGCTTACTACAAAATGGCAGTCAGGCTTGCACATGCTCAGTATTTATACACTTGTGCAAGCCCTTAGATAGCTTCTTAAAGGTACATACACACACACACACATTGATATACATCCTCCCTCTTAAAAAGATTGCCCTTAGTAAAACATAACATTGGAGTTAGACATGCATTATTATAGTCATTAGAAACAAATACAATGTTCTTGTCCAAATTGCAGTGTAGCTATTACATGGTCTGGAGATATGAGCAGAATGTCCTCTGGAACTGGAACACTGGACAATTCACTCTGAGATAAAGAGTCTTTCTCACAGGCTATGTGCTGTGGTATAGGCTCGGACACCGGTATGAAATGTTTCCAATTCCGCCTAAACTCTGCTCCTTCTGATTCCACAATATACAATCTTGGCTCTGAGCAAATATTCTTCATGACTCCAATCCAATCATAACCTCTGGATGTTTGCATCCATAGCACTTCTCCTTCTCGTAATGGGTTGAGCAGTTTGCTGGTCTTATTATAGTAAGACTTCTGGGTTAAACGCTTCTTCAACAGATTGGTTTTCACTGACCTGCTGTTCTTGACTCATGGAACCAACAATTAACTACTGATTGGTAATGTGGTTTTGGTTTGTCTCAACAGAAGTCTCTAGGCAGGTGAATCAAGATGCTTATCATGAGGAATATTTCTGAGATTCAAGAGATTCAGGAAAACATCATTATTATCTCATTTTGACTTCTCTAGTAACTGTTTTGCACTTTAAACTGCATGTTCTGCCAAACCATTTGACTGCAGATGCTCTGGACTATTTGTGACATGAGTAAAGTCTCATTCTTTGGCATATCTTTTGAACTGTTGGCTTGTAAACTGTGCCATTGTCAGAAATAACTCTGTAAACTACTATGGACTGCAAAATGACACTTTATCTTAGTAATGACAGTACTGGATGCTAGATTAGGAAGTAGGTCGATCTCACACTAATTGGAGTAAGAGTCTACTAACACCGAATAATGTTGACCATTCCACTGGAAAATGTTGGTGACTACTGTTGAGCAAGGTAGTTCAGGAATCTGGTTTAGCTGAAGTGGTTCTTTCTGTTGATGTGGCTGTATACTATTACACACAGAACAAGATGAAAGTACTCTCTCACTGTCTTTTGACATAGAAGGCCAAAATACTAGACCTCTCGCCCTCCTTTTGGTAGTGTGGGTTCCTGGGTGACCACGATGCAAAATAGTAATGTACTCTTGTTGCAAGGACTTTCAAACTGTCTCTGAGCTCTAATAATGACAGGAAGTGCCTCTTGATTACATAAAATAACAAGTCGTAACACCTCCCACTCCACTGGGAGCAGCATGAAAGTACTACTGAGCCTTCAGTCTGAATTTCCTCTCCCACCATGAGCAACAAGCTTTGCACACCTTGCCAAATCAAGCCTTTCACCATGACACACTCTAGTAAATGTTGCTGCTGACATAACATTGCACTTGGAACCAGTGTTAACTTTGACTTCTATGGGTTTTTCCATTTATCCAAGCAGTACAAAATACTTCATTCTTTGCCCATGAATCTACTGCATTAACTGTTTCATGAAGCACTGACACACCATCAACATAAAGAGTAGGGTTGATGCTCTCTAATTTATCAACTCATTTCTTGAAATGCTCCTTTTGTGGGCCTTTTGATTTACAAATCCTTTTGAAATTATTCAATTTATTGCATTTGTGGCATTGCTGACCAAAAGCTAAACATTCTTCCCTTTTATATTCATGATTTACGCCACAATTATGACAGCTGGCATTAAAACTGAGTAACCACGTCCCCTCACCCTTATGCCTATTTGCTGACTCAGTCTTATGCTTCATTAAAACTGCGTGAACTCTAGAACATGCTGGAAAGCTCTAGGGCTTGCCAGTGGGTGCTGCAGGGGCTGCAGTTGCTGCCATATGCTCGGGCCTGTTTCTTTTAACCACGTGCTGCATACTATCAATATGAGCTTTATTACTGTGCCTTCTAGAGCTATTCTCATTTGTAAGCATATTTGTGTGCTTTTCTGTGAGTTCGTATATCTGACAAATCTCAATGGCCTTATTCAAAGTTAAATCACTGTCATCAAGAAAAATCTTTCTCACAGCATCATCTTTAATACCACACAAAAGTCTGTCCTTTAACAACTAATCCTTTAAATCACCAAATCTGCACATTTTAGCCTTATTTCTCAAGTCAGTTATATATGCTGCAAAAGTTTCATCGGGCATTTGATCCCTTTTGTAAAATACATGCTTTTCCATTGTAACATTTGTCTGGGGTTTACACATTTACATTTTAAGCACTCAGGGTCCTCTCTTGACTCAGCCGGTACAACAATATGACAGATTTCCCCTTCTCCTGCATAGACAGCAGGTGCATACATAATGAACATTTTCTTTCTATGGCTTCTGACCCAGCTAAATTAAGCAGAATAAATGCTTTAGTATGGTCATCTTTATCAGAAAATTCAGCCTGTATGAAAATTTGTACTCTTGTTCAAACACTCTTCAGTTCTCTGCAATATTATTGTCAAACACAAGTGCACTGGGTTTTTCAAATCTGACTGCCATGCCCACAAAGTTTGCACAAACACACTGAAAATATTGCCCCTGTAATTATGTACAAATAAACTGTTCTGTGAGCTTGTAATAACATTCAAATGCACAATAAACTCTTCAAAATACTTTGCAAAATATACTCTGAAATGGCTGTATTTTGTGAAATAACTGAATTGTAGTGCTGCACAAACATGTGAACACTTTATACACTTCTGATAACTCAGATATCTTTCATTAATACGAAAAATATGTGCTTAGCGGAAATGCGGTCATTTCCTCTTATTTTATTTGTTTTATGCAATGTGGACTTTATTTCAAACATTTTTCGTAGTAATTCAACTATTTTTATCAGTATTGGACATATCGATTTATTCGAATATTGTTTAGAGTGCTTTGTATGCTTCATTTCATATTTTGCAAATAAAAAATTGTTTGAGCATATTTTAAAATCTGAAATTCGTTTCTGACCTGTTTAGTGAATTATACATGCAGTAAGTATGATCCACTCCTCTATATTCCTCCAATACCAATTGGATGTCTGTTGGACTTAAGTTGGAGAAACTGGAGCTCTTTCTGGCAACGGGTTATTTTGGCCATGCTTCCTTTAACATCATGCCCCTTTAGATATGCCTCTTCTAACATAATGTCATTTTAGACATGCCGCTTCTGAGACCATGTCGCTCGGCCCTCTCTAACATAGATAACAAGCAGGTGGGGTAGTTGGTTTAGATGCTTTAATACATAGAAACACATCAGGATGGATAGCAGCTTTACAAAATATGAACAAACTGATTAACAGACAGACCTTACATATATACATGCTTACATCTCAACAGCTTACTACAAAATGGCAGTCAGGTTTTCACGTGCTCAGTATTTATACACTTGTGCAAGCCCTTGGATAGCTTCTTACATGAACTTCAGAATGAACTGGCTCCCCACCTAAGCACCATGTTCAATCATAGCCTCACAACAGGCTTTGTGCCCAAAGAATGGCACACAGCAACAGTAAATAATCATGCCACACTATGTGTCTAACAGATACAAGATCCTGCTATGCTTTCTTATCTAGCATGATGTATGAAATAATTTCACAGAACACAATTATAAAATTGTCAGTCAAATTCTCTATCTGCCCTTCCTTCCTCTAATGATTTGTAAACCTAATATTTTATTTTAGTGATACAGTGATACTAATTTTCAAGAGAATTGCTCATTTTGTTTTTTTTTTTAAATCTTGCTATTCTGAATACTTGTGTAATGGCCAATTGGTCAATGGATCACACTTTCAGCAACCATTATTGCTTTGTCTGGGATTTCAGGAGCTAAATCTCTTTTAGCAATTTGGTTATTTAAGACTTATTCTTCCCAGTACCTGCCTTTAGTCAGGTCTGCTGTAAGAATGTATTTAATTAACCACTTTAAAAGGAATCTGAAAGCAGATATAATGGTTTTGTATCAATTGTATTAGCTGACCTTTCAAGAGTCATTCTGCAGTGGGTGCATTTTACCTTTCCACCATCTGTCTGGGTCAGGATGCTATTTCCTTGTAGCTATAGATGAATTTTGTGTAAGACATCAATTTGTTACTCATATTCTTGTAGACTGTTGCTTGCTTTACAGATATATATTAAGCTAATGACCACTAGTACTGTTATAAGCCTAGCCATGCATGCACACATACAAATATTTCAAGCATGTGCATTACTGCCCTTCTAGCTTGCCAATATGCCAACATACTTGTTCCCATAATAACTGTTCAAGCTGTTATTAAAATATCTAAACTAGTACTTGCTTTTAATGTAATATGGTAGTCTGTTCCATGCATCAGCTACTCTGTCAGAGAACCAATTAGTACACTTCTCATTCCTATAGAATCTTCTACATAGGTTGTCTGATGATTCTCTGGTACTTTTTGTTAACCCCAAACATTCCCAGAGGTAGTTGTCACTAAATGCCCTATATACTTGAATAAGATCTCCTCTTAGATATCTGTAAGAGACACTATACAAATTCAGATATTTTAGTCTTTCATAATAACTTAAATTTTCACATCCATGGATACCCTTGGTATATTTCCACTGTACTCTTTCCAGTTTACTCATGCTTGTTTTCTTATAAGGTTTCCATATTGTTATTCCATACTCAAGCTTGGGTCTAATGTAAGTAACAAACAATAACTTCATCATTTTTGATTTCCCAGACTTTATAAATCTTTGTATACTACCTATAGTTTTATAACTATCATTAACCAATTGGTTGATATGATTAAAAAAACTCATAGCTGAATCTACCCATATACTCAGGTCCTTAAATGAATCTACAGTTTCAATCACTGTGTGTTGTATTAAATATTCACCTTTCAGTTTATGCCTACCAAATCTCATATGCTTAGTTTTCAATGTATTTATCAGCATATTATTCTCCTGTGCCCAAATGGTCAATTTAGTCAAGTTATTTTGCAGACATGCCTTATCTGTAACTCATGTAATCAGTTTACCCAATTTCAGGTCATTTGCATATAGACAGTAGAACACTTCAGATGAAAAAGTTAGGTCTGAAAGATACAATCTAAACAAGTAAGAGTCTAGGACAGAGCCCTGTGGGACACCCTGACTGTAACCAAGGATTTCACCTGTTCAGTTGCTGTATGATACCTGCCATGTCCTATTTGTAAGCCATGCAGCCATCCATCTTATCAAGAATACATCAATACCTAGATGTGCTAATTTATTGATCAGTGTTTTGTGTATAACCCTGTCAAATGTTAAATTTAAATCTATATAAATTACATCACAACACAGTTTTTCATGCATAACTGTTATTATACTGCTATAGAACATCATATTACAGGTGGTAATAGATCTGTTTTCAACATATGCATGCTGATATATGGTTTCAAGTCCCAACCTATCCAGTTCTGACAATAACTTATCCCATATTACCTTCTCCATTATTTTTCAACAACATGAAAGTAGACTTAAGGGTCTGTATGACTCTGGGCTTGTCCTACTCCCCTTTCCCTTGAAGACAGGTTTAATAAGCGCATGTCTCCAATATTGAGGTTCATAGGTTTATAGATTAATACTAAACTAACTGCCCTTGCGAGCCATTTTAAGCTTAGCCAATTATCCCTTGTGAGACTCAAACCCTGCACCTTGTGTTTGTAAGGCAAACACCTTAACCATTAGGCCACCCTCCCAATCTCCCCATTTTTATTTGACCTAGTAAATAATAGATATAACGGTACTGTAAGTTCTTGCTGAAGTGTTCTCAGGTCATTGTTACTAATTCCGTCTCCTCCCTGTGTTTTGTTTGGATCCAGTTTGCACAGTTCTTTTTCAATATAATCTAATTTGATTCCAGTATCTGTGGTTACTTGGATGTCACTAGGACAATTTATCACCACCTTTGTGGAGCCAAACTGTTTTGCATAAGATTTTGTAAATATATCTATAATCTGTTGTGTCTGAGAATAAATTTTAGAATTTGCACACAGATTATCAATTTGTGTGTCATTATTCCTTCCACATTTTATGTTTCTTTTAAAAGATTTCCTATTATTCTCAATATCTTTATATACATTTTCTACAAATTTTTCTTGATCTTGTCTCACACTATGCTTAATCTGTTTGTCCAGCTTATTTATTTCAGTTTTCAAAGTTGTAGTTCGACCTCTGCTCCATTTTTTATATTTTTGTCTCTCACCTTAATTAGATATCTTGTTCTTATGGAAATATATCTCCCTAATGTTGTATGCTTAGAGCCTGATGTTAAACATTTTTTTTTTTTGCACTCAGTTTCCTCTTTCAAAACCTTCCACATTCCATCTGCAGTTTTTCCACTGAACACCTCACTCCAGTTAGTTTTACATAGTGTCTGTTTTGCTTCCATATAATCTGTAATTAACCTTCTTTGTACTGGTTTAGATTTCGGTTTGGCAGAATTATCTAGGAACAAATTAACCTTTATAACCCCATGATCACTGCATATCAATGGTGATAAAACTTGACTTGAAGTTACAGTAATTTCTTTAGGAACACAAACAATGTCTAGTATGTTCCGTCCCCTGGTAGTTTTTTTTTTACAATCTGAAGCAATTGTTCCTGAATATATGTTGTGAATAATTTCCTTACTAACATTGTTGAATCAATATTATTCCAGTTGGTTTCTGGTAAATTTAAGTCCCCAGCTAATATTATTCTTCCTTCCTGTGTTTCATGCAAGAAACGTATGAATTCCTCTAGGTCATCTGCACTTGACTTTGGTGGTCTATACACTCCAACAATTGTTATATGTTCCAGGGTTGTCTTTACTGTCACAGATACACAATTTATAGTATTGGTGTTATCACTGAACATGTAATAATCTCAGGTTTCATAATTATCTTTAATCCCTATCATAACACCTCTACCTGATTTTTGTTAAAATGTCTGTTACAGTAAAACCAGTTATACCCTGACAGAACTGGTTTCCAGTCATTGTTCTTTAACAATGTTTCACAAACAATAACATCGGTCTTGTGGGAATGTAGAAAAATTTCCAATAAAAAAAAATATTATTAATGCTCCGAGCATTAGCATCCATCAGAGTTGCATCAAATGTTGCTGTCTGTGAACTGTTAAATTTTTGACCTGGCAAAAATCCTGGATAGTGATTGTCAAATATTGCAAAATATCTGCTGCAAAAGTTCTCTTCCCTGATCTTGACAAATACATAGGATCCTGGCTGAACACATGTGTGCCCAAAACTAGGCTTGAATGTTTTTTCAAGCAGGACATTTTTTCCGTGTAGGAATTTGCCCCCAAAAATTTTTTCATTCACAGTGACCTGACTATCTTTTCTAGAGGTGATTTTGAAAAATATGTCCTAACACCAGTACAAGCTATACTATCTAAGAGGGTTGTCAGTTCCCTGCTAACAGTCAGAGAAACTTTGAGGATGACATTATTTGCACGGACATGAATAAAAACAGATCTATACTTCCCTGCATTAAGGTGTTCCAAGGCTTGTCTCACATCTTCTGTTTTTGCTCCTGGCAGGCATAACACAATTTGATGTTCATTATCTTCTCTGCAAATATAAGTATCAGTTCCTCTAATAACTGAATCTCCAATTACAAGAATATCTTTGCTGGCCAGCTTTGAAGAATCTTCAGCTTCTAATACAGTAATATCTGCTCTATCAGTTGTTACAAATGATAGATCTTCATCACCATTAGTCTTATTAATCCTATTGTTTTTATTATGTATTCAATTCTTATCCAGCTGGTATTGTAAATCCACAGCTTGAGCCAAGCAGTCAACATCTGTCTTTCTCTTCTTTTTTTTTCTTACAGTGATGTTCTTCAGTCCTTCCACATTCAATTTTGATTTATTCCTTTTCACCTGCCCCTTGCCTCTTTCTTCTACCTTTTCTGTTGGAAAAATTATGTCTTTTTCTGTAGACTGAGGGTTTTCTGATAGAAAAATATTCATAATTCCCTGTAACCTATGTGTTACATAACAAAGCAGTGTCCTTTTTATGTATTCTCTTTCCTTTACAGTCATTAATCAATGCAATCCAAATGTGACTCACAAATTTGATTTACATAGGGGTGATTTACTGACTGCCACTGTCCTTCAGAGACATAAGTATCAGACTAGGGATTAATTTCTTATTACCCATCCATTGGTCCACATTGTGATTAAATAGGGATAAGAAGGAACTCTGCTTCACACAGATGGGGAGCATGTTCATCAGAAAGGAAATTCTCTGAGAAAAGTATCTGTCTCTCCATCATGTCCTATTTATATCCAAACCAAAATGTATAACTTTAATTTAGTAGTTCTGATGCTGACTGTTTTGCAGATACAAAATGTTTATCTAAACATGGTCCAGGGATGCCTTATATGCCAGGCAAAGATAATCACTCAGAAGTCTGTATGACCCCGAGTAAAGAAAGAGGGCTTTGAGGCGATCAATGTAGGACACTGTGTTTTCTCCCTGAATTATTTTTTGTAAGAAACCTTTGTGGATTACTTTTTATAAGAAACCTTTGTGGACATTCCATTTGTAGCATTTAATTCATGTATCACATATTTTGATTATTCAGATGACAGAATGCAAACAAACTGACACTGGACAAAGTGCACTCTTTTAGACCACAGCACAATGCTAACAACTTACTGTCAGTTTTTCAGAAAACCCAAGGTGCTGTCACACTTGCTAATGTATAGCAGTTTGCATCTTCCATTCCTTATCGCACTTACCATGACACACGCGAGTCAGACCTTCTTGTCCATTTAGGTGGTCTGAATGCGCAGTCTCCTGGAGAAATACTGATACAGATTTTACAGCATCTGTAAGTGACTGCTCTTTATCTGTAGTGCAGTACACTCAAAATGAGAATAATAGGGTTTGGGGATGGGGGTGCTTACACCCCAAAAAATGATTCTTTAATAATTTTGCATTAGCGCCTATTCTTCAAGAGTATTTGTGTTATAAATTTCACAGTAATCAAGCTTTGGCGATATCTAATTTTGGCATATAATTGTGTTTTGTACATTGGTGTTTCTAGGAGACCTAATGAAAACCATGACATGCACCAGCAGGAGACATGCACAGCCTTTAATACGGGTGCAAGAGGGACACAATTATGCTAAATTGAGGACAGCAGAAAAGGAAATTCAAAAATATATTATTGTAAAAGGTGGCCTCAAAGATCATCTGATAAGATGAGATGTTTCCTTTACTGTCACTTCTGCATGGTCAAAACTGGAAACCTAGGCAACCATTCTACTGATTAAAGTCTGGGGCAATTTTAATGAATAATGGTCCCTCTGGCTAGTGGTTTGAGTAGCCCTAAGGGAGATAGGTTCATAGGTTCATACTAGGCTATCTGCCCTAGGGCATTTATAAGCCTAGCCAGAGTGTGTTTGGCTTTCGCCACCCATTTTAAATTAATTTTGCTATGCCCTTTTTTGAGGTTAATATACTGTGCCTCTGTCTAACAGTGACACAGAAGTGATACCCGGGGTAAACCTACGATCCCCCATCCACTCATCAAGATTCCTCTTGAAGAGAGTCAATGAGGGACTCTGCCTAACCTGGACTGGGATTTTATTCCAGAGTGAAGGGAGCCTTTGGGTTATGAATCTGTCAGCATGTCCTATTTATTTCAGTACTGAGGTTCAAGTCTCTCGAGCACGTAGCTCGATGGGATTTGGATTTTCTGAGGTGCAGCATGTCCATTAATTCCGGGTTGGACATGGCTTTATACATCAGGCACAGATCGCCTCTGAGCAGGCGGTATGCCACTGAGTAGAGCTGGAGTTTCTTTAACCGGCCAGCATATGGCATCTGTTTGAGCCCTTTGATCCTCTTGGTGAGGTACTTTTGGGGTCTTTCCAGTTGCTGCAGGTGTCTGGTAAGGTACATCCCAAAAGGGGCATTGTACTCAATTATGGGCCTGATGAGGGATGAGTAAAGAGGCACGATGACCTCCCCTGATCTAGATGTGAATCCCTTCATGATTAGGTGGGCTATATAAAATGTTTTTCTAACCACTTTGGCCACATGGTTGTCAAATGAGAGATTGCTATCAACTTGGTTCCACAGGTCCCTAATTACTTCTTCCGTACTTAGTGAATTACCACTTATGTGGTAATTTATGGGCACTTTGTTTTTGCCAAAGGGGATGACTATACACTTTTTGGTGTTTAGCTTGAGGCCATGGCTCTGGCACCAGTTGTCTGTTTCTATGAGGTCCTTTTGGAGGAGGCTTGTGTTGGCTGGAGAGTCGATTATGGCACCCAGTTTGCAGTCATCTGCGAACTTGGTCAGCCACAGTCCTTCCGTGTTGGCCTGTACCCCTGAGAAATATATACCGAACAAGAGAGGTCCCAGGACTGAGCCTTGTGGGACGCCACTTGTAACTGGTTTGGAGTCTGACATGGCTCTAGCAATTCTAACCATGTGGGTTCTGTCCTTGAGCCAGTTTGTAACCCATCTAGTGACATAGGGGTTTATATTTAAGCTGGTGAGCTTATCTATAATGCCAGAGTGGGGTATTGTGTTGAAGGCTTTTGCGAGGTCCAGGTAGGCTGTGTGGACCACCTTCCCCTCTTCAATGGCCTTGGTGACTGTTTCAAAGAAATCGACCAGGTTTAAGAGGCAGGATCTGCCCTTAACAAAGCCGAACTGGGTAGGATCCAGTATCTGTAGGTCCCCAATATCTTTATTTATAAGGTCCATGATGATCCTTTCCGTAGCTTTGCAGACCAAGCTAGTCAGGCTTATGGGGTGATAGTTTCCAGGATCCGTTGAGGCACCACCTTTGTGGAGAGGGACCACCGATGCTGTACACCACTCTTTGGGTACATATCCTGTAGTAAGGCTGAGATTGAACAGTAGTTTTATGTTTGGGTTTAGCTCTTCTTGGAGTTCATGTAGGATGCAGCCCGGGACACCGTCTGGTCCCATTGATGCTGTGTTTTTTGCTTTGGAGAGGGCGGCTCTTACCTAAGCATCTGAGATGTCAAGGGGGCAGCACTCTGCTGGGATAGATATTTGCCCTTTTGGTGGGGAGGGGGGGGAGTTTGCGCTGAACCTGTCAGCTAGGATGTTGGCAATGTCTGTGGGTTTGGTGTATTTTTTGTCATTTTGGACTAATTCTGAGCATATCTGGGAATTCCCACCCAGGTTCCTAACATAACTAAAGAAAGCCTTGTGATTATCCTTAGTGTCCTGTGCAATTTTTCTCTCGAAGCTGGCCTTAGACGATTTTATGAGTGCCCGTAGTTTTTTGCTAATACTGATCAGAGATGCCTTCCCTTTTTGGGATTTTGCTCTATCATGTAGTAGCTTCCTCCTTCTATTGTATAATTTGTTTATGGCTGGGGTCCACCAGACAGGACGTCTGCCTTTGGAGGATTGGGTCTTGGTTTTATTTGGGATTGCATGATCCATGCATTCCTGAAGGTGTTCATAGAATGTGTTTATAAAGGATTCTGCGGTCTGGGCCGTATTTTCCACAGGCCCAGGGGCTTTGAAGGATTCCACCTCAGTTTTGAGGCGTGTGAAATTTGCTTTAGAGAAGTTTTTCACTGTGGTTTTCTGGGCAGGGGGTGGGGTCGGGATGTGAATATCCAGTGAGATTAGTTTATGGTCTGATCTTACCAGTGAGGGATACACTTCTGGTCTGGAGCATAGAGTCCCCATGTTGGTGATGATCAGGTCCAGTATGTTTTCCCCTCTTGTGGGAGTGGTAACAAGTTGTTCCATAGCATTTGAGTTTATAAATTCTAGGAACCTTTGGGCTAGGGTGTTGGAGCTAGAGTAATGCTCCTATTCTATGTTTGGGTAGTTGAAGTCGCCCAATATAATGGTATTTGGAGAAACCTTCATATTTTCCAGTGTTCTCAGGAAGGCCGAGTGGAGTTCCTGGGTTTGGGAGGGTGGTCTGTAGCAGGCTATAAACTGGAAGGCAATTTTACCCACTGTTAGTTGCACATGGATAGTCTCTGATGCTTCGTGCTGTGCCACCAAACTGGAGGTGTGGGTATCTTTGACGAATATTGATACTCCCCCCTCCTTTTGTGGTTCGGTCCAAGTTTTGGGGCCGAAAAGCATGGTATGAGGTATAACCTGGTAGTGCTGGGGTGTTCTCGGGAGCCTTGAACCAGGTTTCTGTTACTGCACAGATATCGATGTTCTCCATGCTAAGGAGAGATTCGAGTGTATGCATCTTGAGGTTTAGACTTCTGGCGTTGAGTAGCATTACTCTTAGTTTCTTATCCCTTGTGATACCTATGGAGGTTTGTTTGTCTTTTGAGCCTTGCCTTACAAAGGCACTATGAGGGTAGCAAGAGCCTTTGCCAATATCCGAAAGCCCAGGGGTGATAGGTGCAAGCCATCCCTAGCGAAGCATTGTGGCTTGTCGAGCATGTCATCCCAGGCTGACAGGCAATGGATCCCCTTTGAATGACACCAATACTTAAGCCAATTGTTGAAATTGATCATCTTATCTTCATATTGTGGCATCATTCTTGGTGAGGGTGAGATGTTACTCAAGGTCAGGGTCATACCGGCCTGAGCTACATGCTCAGAGTGCTCCTCTATGTCTCTTTTCATGTAGTCCAGGGAGGTATGTCTCAGGTCATTCACACCAGCCTGGACAATGACTGAGTCATATTTGTACTTGCCTTGGAGTGACCTGAGTGCTTGTGTTATGTGGCGGATCCTAGCACCCGACAAGCAGCTCACCGTGACCTTCTCCTTGTTCAGCCTGGTGAGCGGGACGTTGCCTGATGATAGAGTCCCCTATTACAAGTGTATCAGGTGTGTTGTTTAGCCTTAAGGGCTGTGACTGTTCGGCACACTGGCTTTGTGAGCTATGTATTGCACATGTTTTGTTTTGGGGTAGCGGTTGCTTGGGTGTCTGCTTTGGAGGTCTCTGCTGCTTAGGCAGATTTTTATTTAGAGCCTCCGAGTAAGTTTTTGTGTGTTTATGTGTTTGGTTTGCTGTCGTGGTAGGTCTATGTGAGACTGGAATTGTAGTGAGTGTGGTTTCCTTTTCCTTCTGACTGGTTACGCCAGTACTGAGTTGAGAGAGCTTAGCCTCCAGTTTGGCTATATGGTTGCATCTCTCACATGTGTTGGAATTTG
Source organism: Protopterus annectens (assembly GCF_019279795.1). Classification (NCBI taxonomy): domain Eukaryota; kingdom Metazoa; phylum Chordata; order Ceratodontiformes; family Protopteridae; genus Protopterus; species Protopterus annectens. Next base: position 1,711,440,484 of record NC_056732.1, read on the forward strand.
TTGGGAGGAGGAGAGGGTTGTCTGTGTACATGAGGCAGTTGTAACATTGCCTCAAGATTCCCAGATTCACCAGCTGGACCGGAGAGGAGATTGACAACTGACCTTTGGACATGCTAGAATAGTATTGGGAATTCCTTTATAACTGAAAAAAAGGGCCAATGGGGAACAAGGTTCTCAAGGGGAGTTTGTGAGGGTGTAGTGCTTTTAATTTTTTAGTGCTGACTTATATAATTGCTTTAGTGAGCAAGTGCCAGGTAACTTAAATGCAATGTGCTACAGGTAACTTAAATGCAAAAATGACAAACAGTAACTTTCATTCAAGTGAAACAAGGAAATAAGTACAGTAAGCAATGCAGATATCACTAGGGATCCACAGAAGCACTGAAAAGCCATGTTTTAGGTGGAATTAGCATTTCAGGGAAATAACAAGCAAACAAACAACAAGCATACAAACAAAGCTAGATTCAGCAGGCCTGGATCTAGTCTATGCTACAGCAAACAAGGTATACCAATTTCAGTAAGAAACAGTTCAGATATGCAGGCACTATAAGCCTTTAACCAGAAATTCCCAGCTCAGAAGGGCAGAGTCCAGCCTCTCCTCCCACAAGAGTGCCGACCACGAACCTTCTTAATGTAAAATAAATGGCCTGAAGCCCGAGTGCTTAAACCAGAACTAATACACTTTTAGAATAACAGACACTGAGCCCTCAATCAGCAGTTCCCAACTTAGAAGGATGTAAGCTACCTGTCCTGCCTCCACAGTGCAGGCCACAAACCTTCCTAATGTAAAACAACTGGTCTGAAGCCCAAGTG